>NC_050190.1:4199006-4386506 GCF_008315115.2 Sander lucioperca | reverse complement strand
AAATATTTTTTGGATTTGACTGAAAGAGACAATTATATTGTTAATCGCAATTATTTCTGAGACAATTAATTGTATAGCAAAATTTGGAATTGTTACAGATCTACTTGTTCCGCAACCCAGGTACCGGGATTAAAATGTCAAACAATACCCAGCTCTCAGGGTACCAGGGTAGCTCACCTGGTAGAGAGTGCCTTCCCCCCATGTACAAAGGCTCAGTCCTTACCGCAGCGGCCGCAGGTTCAACTCTTCATTCCCTCTCTCTCTCCCTTTTCACATCTTCAGCTGTCCTGCATAACAAAGGTCTAAAATGCTCATAAAATAATCTTTAAAAAAACAAACAGATCTCAGTTATTTATGGGTTTATTTATTTGACTAAAGATGAAAGTAACCTGATATAGATAATCACTGCCACTGGTATCCCTTCCTCTGTAGTCATAGAGTGTAAAATCCTCCCAGAAGTCATCAGACCGTCTCAGGTGGGGGTTATATGTACACCTCGTCGAGTTTTCTCCGTGTATGGAAATAATTAGCAGACAGCTGAAGATCAGTAGGTCATTGTCAGCCAGTGGCCTTGGTACCAACCTTGTCTGCAGGCCACGGCTATGTATGTATTAATACACCTCATTAATGCCCTTTGAAACCCTCTCTGCATGTCACTCGATGAATTCTGGATGGAAATACAGACCTGTCTGTGTGTTCTGCTCACGTCTAACCCCGACCACCTTTTCCTGCAGTGGGACTTTTGACTTTTTTTCCCTTTCGGCACACCAACGTTATGTAACGCTTACACAAACACATTTTAAGCTTGAAATCTTCACAGATATCTGATCATTTTCTCTCTTTTTTCAAACCCCCATCAGTAACTGAGCCCTTTGAAGGCTGCCTGTATGGCCCGTTTCAGCCTAATGATGTCTTTGCAGCACGTACACACACTATGTTACACACACACACACACACACACACACACACACACACACACACACACACACACACACCTGTAGAGTTTAGTCCTCTACTCTACCTCTGGCTGCGGTTCAGAGTGCTTCTTAGTCCGCTGGCTGACAGCGGCGTTGACGTACGGTGGGTTTTTAATTACAAAGCTCCCCTTAAGGAAATTGTTGAGATACTTAACAGATAAGGCAAACATGGAGGGGAACAAAGAGGCCCGTTGTGACATATCAGGAGGACTGCTTTTGGAGGGCGTGCAGGGAGGGGGAGTTGCGGGTTTGTCAGCTGGAGCTACAGATAAATCTGACAAAGTATTTTTGTGCTGCGAAGTGGTTGACTGATGGTGTTTTATTGAAAATTACGTGTCTCCTTTCAACCGTCTCTACCTGTTCCTTTTCCCTCGCTCTCTCTCACTCTCTCTCTCTGCTTCTTTCTCTTTCTCTCGCTTGCTGACACCTGGATTTATGGCATCCATTTGTATAATTGCATAATTCTGATTGAATTGTTGTGATGGATGGCAATTGCAAAAAGAAGCCAATATACACTGTCCTCATGCATGTATACATATGTTTGTGTGTGTGTGTGTGTGTGTGTGTGTGTGTGTCCCTGCTTTGTGCCAACCCCATTGGAAGAGTTTATTTAGTTGCTGGCAGAGGCAAACAGATGGCAGGTTGTGTGCCGAGCTGTAAGGAGTCCAACACACACACACACACACACACACACACACACACACACACACACACACACACACACACACAAGGGGGAGAAAGAGAGACAATCCAGGCTTGATCTGTCTCACCCATCACTCAGCCCCTTGACTCCCCCTCTTACCCAAATAGCTCTTCAGCCACACACACACATTACGCACACAAACACACAGTATTCTAGTAGTTTCTGTTTATTTGTGCTTCCATTTGATGTCTTACCCATTACTGATGTTACTTTACTTGTATTTGCTCAACGGTCCTGTTTCAGTTTTCTTGTTACTCCTTAGGCCATGCATATTAGCACCTCTTTTGCCATCATGGACACAATACTTTTTTATACACTATCCCAGTGCCCCAAACACATATAGACAGTCATTCACTTTCACATTCAAACCTATATGACTATGTTATACTGTATGTCTCCATTCATCAATATGTTGTGACATATCTGATATTAGATTAGATATTAAATATTAACTAATCTACACCTCCCACTTCCTCTCTCTCTGTCTCTCTCTCTCCCACTCCCCTCTCTTTCTCTCTCTCTCTCTCTCTCTCTCTCTGACCACTAACCAGAAGCAGAGCTGTCCTGTCTGGCTCTGCTGCACCCCATTTACATTTTTGTGAATGGAAACAGAGAGCCAACAGACAGTGTTCAGCAGTGTGTGTGTGTGTGTGTGTGTGTGTGTGTGTGTAGGGTTATGTGCTCCCCTCCTTGCTCGTCATGTAAGTGTGTGTGCCCCTTTCATCTTCCTCTTCCCTCTCTGTCTTCCCCTTTCTCTCTTTCCTCTTCTCTTTTTTTCTCTCCCTCCTTCCTCGCGGTCACACTCACACATCTGCTCACTCTGTCCCTTCGTCCTCCGCCTCCTCCATCACTCCTCCTGCTCCTCCTCTTCTTCTTCTTTGTGTCTGCCGGGACAAATCCAAATTAGCTTTCTTGGCTTGACCATAATGAAGAACAGTATTGCCAAAGCACGTTAAACAAGGACTACAATGTGAGTACACTGATTCTGAATTGCCCTCTACTCCTCCATCTTCTTCCTTTCTTTCTCTCTGTCTCTAGCTGTGTTCAAAACCGTCCCCTCATTCACTCACTCACTATTCCCTATATAGTGTTTATTAAGTAATAAACTATATAGCAAACGACCCAACACTGAAATGTTCCGACCATCGTTGCGCCGGTACGTGCGACGGTTATTTGTGTGACGGAGCGGACGTGCGCATGCGTCATGTAAACAAACGTTAACAAAACTACTTCTAATACGTCCCTGAAACAAAGCGAGCACTCAGGAGGAGAGTAAAAAGCTGTATATATGTTGCATGTTACATTCCCACTGTTTAGTGGCCTGGTCCATTTATCATCCTTTTCAGTTGTCACAGGTCCAAGCGCTAAGAATTAGGGTAGCTCAGTTGGTATAGCATGCGCCCCTGACCTGCGGCGATTTCCTACATGTCTTCCCCCTCTTTCTCCACTTTCATATCTAAGCTGCCCCCCAAAAATAATAAAAAAATAAATAAAAAAAGATTTCCAACACCACCACAAATTGGCAAACACACTATATAGTGCACTTTTTCCGTGTTAGTGGTCGGTTTTGAACACAGCTTCTCTTTCTCAGCTGGTTGATCCTTCATCTTTGCCCTCCTCCGACGGCGCTTCGTCCTAAAGGCCCAGGGTCTCCGCTCGCACCGTCACATGCGCTTCTGTTTAAAGCCCCCCCACATCCAGGCTAGCTGACACATCTAAATATTGAAGCCAAACTTGGGCTTCCATCCCTCCCACGTCTCCCCCTCTCCCCTTATGTTATTTCGCCAGGAGAGCTAAAATAATAAACCCTGGTACCGTCTACAGAGCGTAATGGAAGGCTTTTTTCTCCCTGGAAAGAAGAGAAAGAGAGACTTTGGTGTTGTGCTGGCTAACGGCAGAGCAGTGACAGTCGAGCTGACTCAAATTTTGTGTTTTTTTTTAACCCAGGTCAGAAATTGTTTCACAATTCCCATGAAATGTTATTTTCGAGTGCGGTGTATCTGGTAATTGAGTGCATTTTTTCCTCATGTGACAACTTTCTCCCCTCATCTCTGGCGCAGCGTGCGCCGGTTCATCTGCGGTGTTTTACCGCAAAGTCTGAATCGGAAAACAGTAGATTATTTTTAACAGTGTAAGAGTCCAGGTGATGCAGTGTGTCTGGCCATTTCGAAGCGTAACTTGGTTGCAGACTTCTTAAAGGATCATGATGTCATTGTCATCTTTGAGCTTTATTGACGTTGATTTGCTTGACAAGGAGAAGTTGCAACACTGGAAATAAGAACTCAACACCAAGACTTTGTAGTTTTGGTTGGCTCAAATATTTTGCAGTGCTCATTTACGTTATGTTATGTTTTAGTTAAGAGCACGTATTGCATACTATATAACCACATTGACCCCGGTTCAGTTCCAGTTGGGATCTCTGGGATGTTACGTCTCCACTTATTTCCTGTCTGCCTCTATAGTATTCAGAAGTATTCAGATCCTTTACTTAGGTAAAAGTACTAATACCACACTGTAAAAAAAATACTCTGTTACACTAAAAGTCCTGCAATGAAAAAGTTACTTAAAGTGCTCATATTATGCTCATTTTCAGGTTCATAATTGTATTGAGAGGTTGTACCAGAATAGCTTTATGTGGTTTAATTTTCAGAAAACACCATATATAATCTGCAGCTCCTCTTTTCACCCTGTGTGTTGAGCTCTCTGTTTTAGCTACAGAGTGAGACATCTCACTTCTGTTCCATCTTTGTTGGGAGTTGCACATGCTCAGTAGCTAGGTAAGGACTACTAGCCAGTCAGAAGCAGAGTATGAGGGCGTGCCATGCTAGCAGCTAGGAGAGCATTATAACATGTGTTACAAAGTGACCACGTTTGTCTCTGAAGTAAAGGCTGGACTACAATAGAGCTGTTTGGAGCAGTTTGTGAACAGTGTTTTCTGTTGGAGATGGTAAGTCCCTTTGGGTGGACTTTGGGCTTTTTCACTTTGTAAACCTATAACATGCACAAAAAAGATATATAACTAATCTTACTAAACTAAAAGTTGCATGGTCAACGGGAAGACAACACAAGGGTTAAAAGATCCAATAATCGAGAGATCAATTAGTTTCACCCTCAATGCCGGGTTATGATTGTTTTAGAACTGTTTCAATCCGCGGCCCCCAAACCGTTGGCCAACGAGCCGCTCTTCTGGGGCAGTTGGAAGTCAAGTGCGAGCGCTTTTGCTCAGTGGCACGTTGGCGCCGGCTGAATAGGAAAAGCAACATGTTCATGTGTGCAGCACTATACTGTCGCATTGTCCTCCGTAGGAAACCTCCATTGACTCTTTTAATGAATGGCAAAGCAGGACTGTAGGCCATAGTGGCGCGCATACAGGCGAAGTCACCATGGTTACTCAAGGGGTTACCATAGATATGTCGGGCTGTAAACTGGAACTCGATCAATATACAAACTGAACACAAACACAAAAATCACAGGTAGTGCTGGATGGGTGGGTTAATGGATAGTTAGACGGGAGTTATATATATATATATATATATATATATATATATATATATATATATATATAAATAAAATGTTTTCCTTATCCCTTTTTCTTTTTCTCCCTTCATCTTTAATATGTAATTAGCTTTTCAAATATTTGTAAAGAAATGTAAGCAGTTCCATATTGCATATAAATGTCAAGACCTATGCACAAATGCTTTTAACAAAGAAATATTTGAAACGGATCTGACGGGCTGTCTGGGTACCTGCCGGGCACGGCTAACTAGTTAGCAATGCTAACACTCTCTCTTGAGATACATCAACATTGTACAATGAGGATTTTGTACATGTTTACCACTTACAGTGGAATGTGAAAGAAAAACTAAAAAAAGCTTTCTTTTGGCTATATACGGTTTCAGTTATTTCTTCTTAGCCCTGGTTCTAAAGGACTATTGTACAGAGTTCAGGCTGTGTTAGTAGAGATGTCTGGTATAGATGTCTCAGGACAACTGTGCTCCAGTTGTTCTTTGTTCCAAACAGAGGCTGCTCTCTGTGGCCTGTGTGTGCTGTAAGTGAAGGCCGGGTCCTGGAGGGAGGGATGATGGGATTACAGGCTTTCCTGTTCTCGTCCTGCTCTCACAATCAAACACACTCAACACACCAGGGCCACGTTCAACCCCAACACACCCCAACAACGTTCCACTTCCAGGATTGTTCAGGTGCTGCTGGAAATTCCACCGGATGTCCCTCATTTCGCCGGGATGTCCGTCACCTTCCGCTCTCTTTGTGTTGGCATTCTATGAGGACTATGGTTAACTGCTCCTCAGATCTCTGCAGCGTAAATCCAGACAGCTAGCTAGACTATCTGTCCAATCTGAGTTTTCTGTTGCACCACTAAAACAACCTTTGAATGTACACATGTTCCACCAAAACAAGTTCCTTGGTTTAAAGAAATGCCAATAAACCAGAGCACGTTTTCTCACATCCCAGAATGCTGTGTGGACTAGCCAGACCCCCCTCTGCAGCGCTGTGGAGGAAGGTCTCACAATGCGAGACTATTCCCGAGACAACGTAGCAACACCTTTTTTGGGGTGCGTTGAACACCCTGTTGTGTGCGCAAGCGCTCTGCCTTTATATAGCCACGAGTTTACGGACACGTCTCTGCTGTTTGGGCATCACCTGTGACACAGCCAATTGACGAGAGCAAACATATCTCAAAGTTTCACACCGTTCCGAGGAAACATGTCGTTCAACCCGGAAACTGTAGCAACGCGGTGCACACCGTTTAGAGATTGAACGTGCCCCAGTCCTGCGTTGAAGAGTTTCACCTGGGGAGGCCCAGGAGAGTTGATATGCTAATAACAATGTCGGTTTTTGCTTCTTCAACGTGTTTCTGGTTTTTCTTTATCAGCGAGTTTTAGAGCTAGGCGATGTGGAGAACAAATCAAATATCACGATATTTTTGGCCAAATACATCGATATCGATATTGCGGCGATATTGTAAGGTAGACTATTGGTGCTTTTGAAAAATATTGACACAATGAGGTTCTGGATTAATAATCAGCATTAAAGCGAATGTAATGACTAAGTGGGTAAAGGCAAATAATAAAACAGCTAGGAAGTCTAGTAAGTCGAGTGTTTGTGGGTGATCAGAAGCACATGGCAGAGCATCTGCAGGTTTCACGTGGAGAGGTAACAACCAGGCCGAGAGAGACGGACCCTCGCGGTCCCAGCGCGCTAATAAACAGCTTCATAAACAGAGCAGTAAACGCCGATCCCCACCCAGACACACACACACACACACACACACACACACACACACACACACCCCTGCCTCCACCTTCAGACCCTCAGCGAATCAAACTGCTTTTACAAATTCACGCTTCAAGTTTCCAGCTTGATTTTGGAAATCTCAACGCACTTCTGCATTTTACACAGTGGAACTTTGCGCTAGGGCTGTACAATTAATCAAATTTCATCATTTTTATCACAATCGTAAACGATGCAATCGATAAAAACGATTATTTTGCCCATTACGGTTTGGAATAAACTCTAATTTTGTGCGAAGTAGGGACATTTCACAGTTCAAGGTGTGTTCACTGGTGATTTATGTCACTGTTTTTTCTTTTTTTTTTTTTTTAAGTTCAATAAATGCAACATCTTTCCAAAAGTCAATGAGTAATTGCGTTTAATAATGGTGATTGGTGAAAAAGCAGTTGATATCCGAGACAAGACCAAGACCTTCAAAAAGTGTGTGTGTGTGTGTGTGTGTGTGTGTGTGTGTGTGTGTGAGTGTGTGTGTGTGTTGCCAGAGGTCAGGGCAGGGGTTTGGGTCAGCAGGGGTTAAAGTTTAACATTTCAGTCAGCGCTGTGTCTTATCTCTTCTGGGTTAGGTGAAAAAAAAAAAACTCGTTGTGTTTGTATTTCTTTAAATCAATGACAGCCGTCCTGGGCGGCGGATGTCAGGCTTTATCCCAGCACTGTACATCTGTTTGAGCCGGACCAGTGTGTTCAGACCAGTTTCTTGGCCTGGCTGGTTTTGGATAAGACACATTCAGACTTTGAACTTTTTTAGAAACACTCTTTTTTGTCATTCATTCAAATCATGTGCAGTGTGTGCAACACATGTTATGTTGATATGACATATGATATTCCATTAGATGATTCTTTTTTTAAATTCTGTTTACACAGGTAATTCCTGTAATATCTGGTTGTATTTGGCCATTGCAGGCAATGTTGCCAGGATGGTACTTTATGATGGTACCTTGATTTCTCAGGTATAGGTGGGCACAGTTTTGAAAGAGTCTTGGATTTCAATAGAATCCTTTTTGTTCCACATCCAGCACACACGTTTATTTTTGTGCTCTTGCCCCAATTTCTGCTTTTTGTCTTTTTTTCTCCAGCAAGCCTCTCAGGGTACAGTAGTGCTGACCTAGCATCGGTTTTCCCTCCAAAGTGTGTGTGTGAAATCATGTGGCCTTCCCAGAGTAACCTTAAATCAATATACTGCACAGCTGACTCCTAAAATATCACCCCCCAATGTCTTTGTTAAGGGAAAATTTAAAGTTTAAAGACAAGTTGCTGCCCTAAAAAACAAGCTTTTGACGTCCATGTTCTGAGATCCAAAGAAGCTGCATTGTAATCGGATTGGTTCATCCGTGTTGTTAAGGGAAGTGTGATTAGGTTGTATAGTAGTCCAACACACACTTGGCAGACATCCTGGCTTTTGTGGGCCGGGCTTCTTCTTACACTTGTCTGTTGAATTGAAACTAGGCCAGTTCGTCTTTGGAATGACAATTACCATGGACCAAAACCCGGGCCCTATTCTGAGGCTGGATGGGACAGAGGGCAGGTGGGGGTGATGACGAGGGTATAAAAGGAGCAAAGACGATTGGGCGCTGCCAATATGTTCTGGATGTACAGTAGCTTCCGATGCTCGTTAGCGCAGCCGAGCGGAGGGCCAGGCGCTGGGGGGGGGGGGGGGGGGGGCTGGCACAGGCCGGGGCGGGATGTTTAGAGGCAACGTCTATCTTTAACTTGATTTGAGGGGCTCCTTTTGATAAAGCGCGGCTCAGCTCAGCGAAGAATAGAGGCAACAAGCTGGGGAAACCCTCCCTCTCCTCTCCTCTTTTCTCCTTTCCTCCTTGATCTCCGCCGAGCCACCTCTCTTCTCTCTCCATCTTTCTCCTGGCAGGCTTCTTTGCAAACGGTGTGAGGTTGTCAGGCTGGCCCAGATTAAGGCCATTGTCTAAAGGTATTTTACATCCGGCCAAACCATATTAAACAGAGATTAGGGGGGGGGGATGGGGGTTCACTGCACATTGCAAAAAAAGAAGAAAAAAAATAGAGGGGGTTAAAAAGAAAAAGAAGAGGGAGCTTTTCCAGGACGATCAGGATTTACAATAGCTAACTCACATAGCTGTGAAATGGAGGAAGAGAAATGTGCTCTTTATGGAGGTGTGTGTGTGTGTGTGTGTGTGTGTGTGTGTGTGTGTGCGTGTGTGTGTGTGTGTGGGGCTCAACAGATCCTGTTTGAAGGTCATGTGATGCTGGCTTGTGTGAGGGGGTGTTGAGTTGGCAGCCGGTCCAGTTTTTCAGCATAGGAAGTAGAAGTTAGAGAATGTGTTGGCGGGACGCAGCGAGCAGACGGGCGGCTGACATCACGGTCTGAAGCATGCTGTCTGTCTGTGTGGGGCGCTGGCTCTTCAGCACATTTCTTTAATAGATAATCTCTCTCTTTTTTTTTTTTTTTTTTTTTTTTACATCTCAGGCCTTATTTTTTTAGCGTTGGCCATCATTTCTATTGGTAATAATAAGATTCTACTTACCAAGTTAACTGCTGAGATCTGGGAGCGTGGAGACGTTGTGAGAAAAAGTCTGAAATTTGGATTCATTTATATATATATATATATATATATATATATATATATATATATATATATATATATATATATATATATAAAACGATTTGCAGGAAATGAAATGGGATTTTTCTGCCAGATATTGCGATTATGATTCGATTTGCGATTTTTTTCTCTTTTAAAGTTTAGCTAAAGTTCAATATCCACTGTGTAACAGATAAAACATGTCATGGAGCATTATAACATGAGACACCATCAAAACTGCTCTATGTTCTTATGCAAGGATGAGAACATGGATATGAACTGGCAGCAATAAGTGTTGTTCTTTTAATAAGCATGGAACATTGACCAGTCAAACACACAACATTTATCATGTAAAGCTAAAGTTATAATAACAAAACATGTCAGTACTTTCCTGTAAACTCAAATTTCTGATCTGCCATCCACATATAGCACCTTCTACCATCATGTTAAATAAAGTAATGAAAAATAAATGAAAGATCCACTGAAAATAGAACATTTACGGAAACGATTTGTGGTTTGAAAAATCGTATGAAAAAACAGTAAAATAATAAATAATGTTAAACCAAATGTTACACCAAACATTCGATTAAATCGCCATCTTCACGATTAGCCAATCGCATTCTTTCAAACCCTGATTTCGATTTGAAAACAATGAATCGTTCAGCCCTAATATAAACTCTTTTCACTGCAGAAAAACCCAGATTAAATGTACCAACATATGTGTACAGACACACTGCACACATCCCGGTGTCACACACATGCTCACCGATTGGCCGTTAAGCGATCACAGAAATGTCAACGTGACATCATGACTTCGCGTAAACATACACGCCACTTGGCTTTAGAAAGTGGCGTGTTATCTGTACGCATTTTGAGCTATCCACGTGTATGTCTACACCGTATCCAGCGGCAGGTTGCAGACTGATCTCAATAAGTGGCGTATGTATGACATGCCAATTCGTATGCCATTTTGGCGTGTTATCAAGACGCAGGCATAATCGCTTTTTGGACGGTTGGGTTTAGGAAAACAATAACCGGGTTGGGTTTAGGAAAAGAATGGGACGGTTGGGTTTAGGAAACGTGACACGCGGGACACGATCCCCAGTCTCCTGGGTGAAAGTCCCGTGTTTTACCCATCCACCACCTCAACCAACCTCCCTATGCAGATTTTCAGGCTTTCATACTACTCGCTACGGCGTAAATTGACACGCAATCGCAAGGTAATGTAAGTCAATGGAGGCCAAACGGCGTTGATAAACATGCTAAAAAGCGAGTATGCGTCTTGATAACACGCCCAAAATGGCATGCGATTTGGCGTGTCATACATACGCCACTTCTTGAGATCAGTCTGGAAATGTGGAAAGTGTTTGCTCTCCCTGTTCGAAAAAGAAAAGGAGAGTCCATTCTTTTTCAGTAGCAGGAAGCAAAACAACTAATTATCTGCAATAAAAAAGGCCATTTGTCGCTGTAGTGAGGAGGAGGAGGAGAAAAAGGGAGCTTGATAAAGATGAATGTCTCCCCGGCCCATCTGGAATACATCACTTTCAAAAGTGATTTAAACGCAGATACGGTTTAAAAAAAAAAAGGTACAGTACGTGTTGCTGCTTTTCTACCAGACTCAGTAAAAGTACCTGTTAAGCTCCCACTACAGAACCAGAGTCTTGTAATATATTTGACTGTTTATGATCCTTCTCGCCGGCCTGTTTAAACCTGCATGGATGTTTCTTTATGCAAAGCAGCTTGGCCGAAACAAGAGGGGCGTTATTCTTGCAAACCGAAATGTTAAAACAGTCTTGAGAGTCAGGAGGAAGTTTAAACGATACTAAATTGGCAAAATGTTTGTTTTCTGAGCATATCTGGTGTTACTACAGTGTTTCAGCACAGCAGAGATAAAAACTCTGTATTTATCTCCTCCGGAGCAGAAAATGACTTCATCAAAGTGCCAGCAGAGTGATGTCACGATTTAGTTATTTACTGACAGAAAACACCCTCCTCACTCTGAATTTGAAAAGAGGGACACGCACCAGGAAACAGCGCGCACACACCAAGACACAAAACAATCTTTTCAAGATTTTAGTGTAGATTCACAGTTTTCAGCCTCATTTTAACTTTAATGTGGAGTTTTCCATTTTTTTTTTTTTTTTTTTGTTACCTGCTGTACACTCAAGCGCTCGGCGTCAAACGCTCAGACAGGGATCACAGTGAAGAGAGACATGTTTACAACAACAAAAAAGCTGAAAATGGGGTGACAGTTCACGTCGGCAAAGTCTGCAGTCACAGATGTGCTCTTGGAGAAAAAGAAAGTGAAAATGTTCATCTGAATGCCACATTTGACAGTTTTTCTTCATTCAAATAAGTGCAAGGTTTTCATTAGAAAATAATACAAAATGTTCAGTGTTCTGTGACATCTGTACTATCGCAGATAGTGCTTATTACTTTCTCCCAGAATGCATTGCCATTTACAGTATGATCCTGTATAACATTAAAACAGTAAGATACTGTGAGTATTTTAGCTGTGAATTTACATCAACGGTTTACAGTGTACGTAACGTACTGGGAGTTTTGCATGTTCATCTGCATGCACTGCAATGAAACATTAACTTAAAGGGGCGCTATGCAGTTTTGGCAATTTCTTCGCTGTTTTCTCGCTTTTTGCTCCCCCTACAGCTTCGGAATAGATATTTGGCAACACTGTTGTAAAAACTCGCTCGGTCAGTCTACCATTTCCTCTTTCTCTGTTCCTCCGATAATGCTTTCCTAGCTTTCTGCTTCTTTTTTGCCGGCTCAGCCGTGACGATAGTGTGAAAAATGCTCCATTGCTACCTTGTTCTTATAGCTAGCCGGTTCCTGGATGTGTGCAGTGCTTACTTACCAGTCCTTCCTGAAAAATGCAGAGTTTATTTATGTGTTGATTATGCGGCACATTTTCTTAAAAAATGCGATGGAATATGCAGGATAATTATGCAATTTTATGCAATGAAATTGCGGGAACTTGCAAAAACTGCGGTTTCATCATGGCTTCATCGCGGGGTTTGCAGCTTTTCGATGATGTTCACGTCGCGTAATTGCGTCACTTCATAACGTTCTCATGGCAACAGGGAAAAATGGCTGCTCTTGTGTGAAGTAAACGCAACATTTTTCAACTTTCTGCTAAGATATATGTGACTTTTTTGCAACGAAAATGCGGGGATTATGAAATCACGCAAGCCCCGCTTATTTTGCGCGGAAATCGGCAATTTATGCGGCAAAAGTGTAAAATATGCGGACTTTGGCTGATTATGCATTGAATTATGCGATCGCATAATCGCATTTTTCTGGAGGGACTGACTTACATAACTTAAACTTCCTAACAGACGTGCTTCTTTGAACCCAAACCATCATCTTTTTTTCAACCACACAATGTTAACCCCCGTGTTTAAAACAGCGACCGTGTCACAGCGTGCGACGGTCGCTGGGAAATACATTTTGTATGGGACACAAAAGCATCGCATTCCTTCTCCAAAAGTTGGAGAGGAAACTTGGAAATGTAGTTATTATGTAACAGCCCTATCAACTGCCACAGACGGTCAGCCCGTGTTGTAAAACAGTCAGACTCTTTTTTTATCGCCCCTTTAACATACAACTTAGTTGGATAAACTGGAATTAAGTGTGTTTACTGAGCTATTCGTCATCCTTGTTCCCTCCTGTGACCTGATATGACAGCAGCCATGGCGGCAGCTCCTCGGTCTGGTCTACACTCCTTCCTGTTCCTCAAGGATCCCTCGCTCAGTCCCTCAGTGTGTGTGTATACATGCTTGTGCGTGTGTGTGTGTGTGTGTGTGTGTTAGAGAGAAGCAGGCGTAGAAAGGCTTTTTTACATAAAGAGGTCTTTTCATCCCTAGGGCCGCAGCCTGCCCGCCGGCCCCTGGAGAAGTTTGTAGAGGATAAATAAACCTCTTCAGACGCACAGAGAAGACGGAGTCTGTATGCGGTGCGTTAACGCACAGCGTGCCGCAGTATCTCAAAGAGAGACTTTATATTATAGTGAAGGGCTATTTGTTATGATATCGAGCCGAAAGGGTAAGAAGGGGCCAGGAGGGCAGGGGCCTCTTGATTTATGGAGTGACCGTCCATCCAGCCTGTGCTGCACACACACACACACACACACACACACACACACACACACACACACACACACTGTTCATCGTTTACAATCGCAGATACACACACACACACACACACACACACACACACACACACACACACACACACACGTAGATATCACATTTACACACACGCACTCAAAGAGTACATATCACACATTGCTTCCAGCTGGCCCCAGGTTCCGGCGAGAGTGCTCCCACCCCCTTCAAACACTCACTCACACACACACACACACACACACACACACACACACACACACACACACACCAGGCAGCCAATAGCTCACACATGCTACACCGGACGAGAAAACAGCGGGAATGTCTATATGTTGATGCAATGCTTGGCGGCACCAGCATGCTGCAGCCGAGCTTTCGTGTATCTGCTTCATCAGAATCACTTCAGGTCTGATTTATTCATGAAGTGCTTTGAAATCAAACAGTTCGTCGCCAAGAGGTTCACAGAGGACAAAGAACGTAAACCTAAAGCTACCGCTCTGCAAAACCTCGGGAGAGCGGGGAGAGCGGTGAACATCCGGGGGCACTTTCACCGTCGCCAGCGAAATTGGCTCATACTGCTGTTCTCATAGGGAATGAATTGAATGGCTCCTCTCTGCCGTTATTTCAGCTGCCCGTGGAAACCCAGCGTTACTCACATACAGAGGTTCACGTTCATTCAGCTCCACACGTTCCGTCAGATTTCTCTGTGACGCACTTCCAGAGCTGTCTGTCGTCAAGTGTGATCAAACGTATCACCGGACATTGCAGGACGTTCACTTGAAGGTACAGCGAGGCAGCTACAGCCTCAGCGGCTGCTACATCGGTCCTCAAATGTTGTCCAAATCCACTTTTATTCAAAGCAGCTCTTTTTTATAACTCCACATTTAAATCTGCATTTCAAAGTACAGCATCTGAAGCAGATATTTTGTCACTGACGGTGGCCAAAAAAAGGGGGCTTTGCTCTTTTGTGTGACACCTAAAAAATAGATTTATTTAGTTATTATTATTATTATTTTTTTATGTATGAAAGATATATCTTTGTTTTGCTTTGTTCTTTCAGTAAATTGCATTTGTTTCGCCTCTGGCAATGTAAGCATTCAAGCCGGTGCACAAACGTTCCTCCCATCTATTTTCCCCGGGATCAAAACAAAAGTATTCCTTTTACAGTAGGATCACACAAACACGTTGCCTTGCCTTGCTATGACTATTCCTAATGAAATAAGCTGTAATATCTAATCCATATGTTCCTCCAGAGAGGTGGCTTCAAGTACATGTGTAAACTCTCTACAATGTTAGATACCATTAGGTGGAAGTGAGAAAATGGTTTTGTTATTTGGCTGAAGATACCCTCTAAGCAGTAAATATGTGCCTAATACAAAGAAACAGTTCCCGTAAATCCTCTGTGCTGCTGCTGCTGCTGCTCCATGAAGCCAAAGTGAGCTATGAGTCTCTGGGGATTATTATATCTACCCCATAAAGCCCAATTCCCCATGTTAAAGACCTGAAGATACTCTAAGACCTATTTTCTCCTTTTCTTTCACAGAGGTCATAAGTAATGCACGAAGGTAGCGAGCCATTCATGCTGGGCTCGAATTTATGCTCCGTGCATCGTGGCCTCTGTGTTTTTCTTCTCCTGAATGGGCCTTTCTGCTTTAAAAAAAAGAAGTTGTAAATATAGTTGTCAAAGCCAGAGGCCAGGCAGAGATCTGCACAGCCACGTTAAAGCACATTATTGACTTAAGATCTCCATGATTTTTTAATGGGTGTAATAAGAGAGAAAACAATTCACAACTCATCTACTCATATTCAGTTCACTTTATTTAATGGTCCCATATTGTAAAAACTGAGATGTCCATGTCTTTTTCTATTATACAGCAGGTCAATGTGCTACTAATACTGTAAAAGTATCCACAGAGAAATGCACACAGCCGTTATTCAGAAACGAGCCGTCAGGATTTCTGTATGGTTGTGATGTCACACAACTATACTATATATATATATATATATATATATATATATATATATATATATATATATAGGTAGAAAGAGTGCCGTTACAGTCATTCCCCGGCTGCAATGAGTGCAGATGTGGAAGACTCAGAAACGCTGACCAATCAGAGACAGGCGCTAAAACAGAGCGCTTCAGACAGAGGAGGAATACAGGCATGTTCAGACGGATAATATGAGGAAAATAATGTGTTTTTTGAATAATAAAGCATGTAAATATATTCTAGTAGAAAGCAATAATACAAGTATGAACCTGAAAATGAGCATTATATGGGGCCTTTAAGACCTGCAGTACATAGAAGAAAATTAAATTCGGAGCGCTGATGATATGCCAACATACTGGTGTTTTTCAAGGGAACTCTGGCAGCGTTACCTGCTGCTTCTCCCACATAAACAGCACGTCTGTCTGTCTGTCTGTCTGCCTGCCTGCGAGGGTGCTTTCGTCTCCTTGGCTCGCGTTTTGTCCACACCAGCCGTCTGTCTCACACTGAAAAGAGCCCATCTATAATTTAGAGCACCTATTACGTATTCCCCGTGAAGATTGTCTTGTCTGGGCCGCTCTTGATTCCAACCTTGCCTCTCAACTCCAATTTACTAATCTCGGTTTCGAGGCTGTCTGTAAGAGAGAGAGAGAGAGGGCTGCGTTCACGTTCGCTGCTTGTCAGCGAGCCTATGTCAGGCTCGCTGCCCTTTCAGCGGGTCAACACTGGGTGTATTTGCCATCATAAATCACACTCTTAACAACCCTATTCAGTCTTTCCCATGGGTGTGTGCATCAGTGTGCGCAAACAAGTGCGTGTTGCGTACTCCGTTGCCCGAGCAGGGGCTGTTTGTGCTACACGTCTCGCATATGGGCAAGTATGCATGCGTTTGTTTGCGTGCTCAGAAGTGTCCTTATGTTTGTGTACGTCATGGCGTTGGCTTGAATGGTTGCCAGAGCGACCCAAGTGGCGCGTGAGGTTACTTCTGTCTCTCCCTGTGATGGCGATGATGTTTAATTGAGGTCTGGATGAGAAGAGACCTCTGATGGAAGGACATGAGGAGAGCCACTGTTTATTTATCCAGACGAGCCCTCCATGTCTCCTCCGTCCTTTAAGTGAAAGCCAGTAAACATGTTGATTTTCCCCTGGCTCTTACCGAGCTGGCACATGGAGCTCCTGGAGTAAATGAGCTGGTGTTTGACAGGGAAGGTTGGAGCGGAGAAGGGCGGGAGTTTAATTTCCACACAGCCCAGATCTGTCTTCGTCTTCACGCTGGAATAAAAAAGTTGCACCATTCTGATTCGCAGAGGCAGATTAGTGGATAGCTCGCCAGCGGGTCGGCAGTTAATTCTGCATCACTGCCTCTTTGTTTCAGGTTGGGTGGGGGGGGGGTCTTTTCTTATACTGAGAAAACTGTGACTGAATTTGCCTCTTAATTACACTGAGGGAAAAAAGGAAGAACGTGTTTATACAAAGTCCTAATGCTTTAATTATTAGAAGTTTACAATCTATACCTGTGGGGAGAAAAGTGATTCTGATATTACAGGATTGCAAACAGGCAGACGTCGCCTAGCTGAGCTGCCTTGTTTTCCCTCAATATAGCCAACATTGTGTCCTGATGTTAGCGGGACGCCAGTAGCAATTTCATTGTTGATTAGCCTGCTGTGTTATTCTCTATCTTAAAAAGTCCAAACCGCATTAAGTATTCAATTTAAAGTGATATAAATCTAAAGAAGTATCTAACTATGCAGATGCAAACGTCTGCATTTGAGAAGCAGCACCAGAGAAAATTTGGGAATTTTTACTTGATAGATGACAAATAGAATGCATACAGTGATCTGTAAATTGAAGCTTTTGTTACAAATTGATTTTGCTTTAAAACTGAAAGACATGTCCTATGTTCCTGTGATAAGGTCCAGGGATTTCAGATGTCAGATTGGAGGGACCCAGGTTCCATACAGCCTGAGATTATTTGTTCTGGGAGATGGGTCAATCCTAAACGGGAAGGATTAGCACATAAGAAGCTGGGTCCAGACTAGTTTAATGATAGCCAGACTGATTATTTTAAGAGGATGGAAGAATGAAGGGGTGCTGTCAATCTAGGAGTGGGCTTGTGAGATGGCTAGGGTGGCAACGTTTGAAAAAATATCATAGGTTGGATGTATGTACTAGAAAAGGGGGAAAGTACCTGAGCTTTCTGGAGGGCTCCTAAGAAGCTTTGTAAATAATAAAGAATAATAAGTAATCACAATACCAAATTGAAAGATGTACAACACAGTCCTGAACACAGATTTACAATGAAACATGAAGTTGGATGTATCTTGAAACATGCTGAAAACAAAGCGTCTGTCTTGTCTTTGTGTGCAGACTCTGTGTCCAGCGAGACAGCCTTCCTGGAGGACTATGTTCTGGGGATGGGGGAAACGCTGGAAATGCCTTGCGACCTGGAAGACCACTCAGAGCCTGTTGTCTGGTTCAAAGACGGCACCGGGCTGGTGCCTAGCAACAGGACGCGGCTGGGCCAGAGGATGTTGAGAATCATCAACGTGTCGTACGAAGACTCGGGCGTCTACTCTTGCCGTCTCGCCCACAGCAACACGTTGCTCAGCAACTACACCCTCCGGGTGACAGGTGAGAGCAACAAGAGGCTGATTTTACACCCGTCTTTTGTCATTTTGCTCGAGCATTTTAGATTTCATCAGCACCAGTGATGGAATGTAACCAAGTACATTTACTCAAGTACTGTACTTAAGTAGAAATGTTGAGGTACTTTTCTTGAGTCTCTTCTTTTCATGCCACTACTTTCATACTTTTACTTAAGTAAAAAGTCAAAGTAACCCAGTTTTCAATGCAGGACTTTTACTTGTAACAGAGTATTTTTACAGTGTGGGAATAGTACTTTTACTTAAGTCAAGGATCTGAATAGCTCTAAGCGATGTTGGGTGACGTCACTTCTTGTTGACGTGGAAGTATTGTCACACAAAACGGAGGCTAGCTTGCCCCTCCCTCCTCCTCATCTCATCCCCTCCCCCTCCCTTCTGTGCACTAACCCCCCAACCCCCACCTTTGTTATGTTTGGTGGTGCAGGTTGGCGCAGTTTGTTTTTGTTGGCGTTTGTGGAGCCTGGGCTGTCTACAGAGGACGCGTTTTTTTACAGTGTGTTCAGGGGACAGGCAGCTAGCGGATAGTGAGGAGAGGTTTGCTGTATGTGACAAAAAATGTTGCAGCCTAAAAAATGCGTGACATCGCTTAGAGCACCTTTAACAACTAATCCATTAATTGATTAATCTTTGCAGCTCTACTCATGAGATGATTTAACGTTTTATTCTTATGAAGTTTTGGTGACTTTCACCTCTTGGGCCTTCTAACAGTCGTACTCAAGTACTTCAATAAGATTTAAAAATAAATAGACATAGCATTGTTTCCTTGCAATGTGAATGAAAAAAAGATGTATGCATTTTCAGTGACATTTCCCTTTAAATAAACTATAACACTAAAAACATACTCTTTTTCTTAAGATACTTGAGTCACTAGCAGAGCTCCAATGGAAACAGGCCCTTTGGCTGCACCCTGTGGAACTCTCAGAAAACCGACCTGCCTCAGCTTTTTCTGCCCGTCTGACAGACAACTGAGAATCAAAAGTATTTCCTATCAATAAACACAGTGGAACAGTTACAGCAGTGGTGTCTTGACACGACAGCTTTTCATAACGGTCCGTAAAAACAGTGAAAACTTTGCTCAGAAGAAAAGTTCTATTATTTTCTGCTCCTGCTCGGTTTCAACTCCTGGTTAGCTGCCTGCCAAGCTGCACACGCACGCACACACAAAGCGTGACACCAGCACAGACTTTCACCGGCTAACACCCAGCCAAGTTTCACACAGATTCCCCCTCATGATGCACAGTCAAAGGTGAAATTCATTATCTTACGAGGGGATGAGTAACGTCTTAAACAAGTGTGTGATGCAAACAGAGCTCTAATAGGAATGCAGGAGGGGAGAAGGTGGTTGGGGGGGGAGAGGGGGGGGTCAGAAGGGAGCGAGCAGTAGCTTAAAAGTCAGGCGGCTTTTTGCCGTTAAACGCATGAACACCAGCTGAGCCTGTTATTGACAACTAATTAGAAAGCAATTAGCTCGAAACATTTCATCATTGAAAACAGATGGGGTGGCAAGAAATGAGTTTGCTCCCTCTCAAACCACCCCACCGCCTCTCTCTCTCTCTCACTCACACACACACACACACACACACACACACACACACACACACACACACACAGATACATGTGTTTGGCCTCAAGCCTGGGAGAAAATGGCCTTTTCTAGGACTTATCAGAGGTGGACAGCTTCTCCTCCTGGACCCACATATCATCTCCAGACTGCAGGACCACACATGCAAACACACAGTCCCCACAATCACTGATTTCAAAGGAAGAACACATGCATCCTTCCACGTTATGTTCATCTTAAACTCAGATTTTAGAGCAACAAAAAAATCTCCCATTATGATGAGGTGAGATTACTGCATTTGCTTCCAGCTTGGCTTGTTTCAGGAGAAAACCCCACACCGGAAGCGAAATTCATCGCAGCACATTGTCAGACATTTCATATCATTTCGACACTTCATTTCAGCACACTTTTCAAATTTCTTGGGAAGTCAGACTTCTTACAGTATGTAGCGACAATATCCTGCTCTCTTCCCTCTACTGTAAACACAGATACTCGGCTTCATCTAAAACACACATGGACTATTGTGTTTTCCCTCAAATATTTGAGTAAGGTGTCAGATATTTAGGAGCGGTATCAGATTTAGCACCTGGACGGCGTCCAGACAGCAGAGAGCGGCCAGCTCATACTGTACACACACACAAACTCAGCACACATGTTGAAAGCAAGAGGCTGTAATGTGAGGGCGTGAAAGAAGTTCTGTATGAAAATGAGCAACTTTTGTTTAGAGGTTTTGTAGATGCAGCATAAATGTCTGGAGGGCTATTCGAGAATTGTTTGTAGACGTAGTGAAATATGTTGTATACCTGTTTTAGCAAAAGCACATAGTATGCTAAAATACGTATTTCCAAATGGACTGGGATAGATTAAACTGAATTGTCTTTGGCACTAGTCTGTACCTATACTGAGATAGATTTTGGCTCAGAGTTGTAGCTTGTTTAAAGTTGAGTCTTGTTTTCGCAATGTTCGAAAAGAATGCAACCATTCTTCCTATTTTACTCAACAAGTTATCCTTTTGTTCCAATAAAGTTAGTTTGTATACAAATCCACAGTTACACCGTGTTGGCTTATTGCCTTATTCGGAAGCTTAAACAAAGGAAAATGTTGATTTTAGTTTTTTAGCTTCAAGGTTCATTATTGACCCAAGAAAAAATATTTTTGCACAAGGTCCACTTAGGCCTACTGGAAATATTCTGGAGCTTTTAGCCACATCTCGTAAATATCATTTCTCATGACATATTTGCTGATTCTTAAATCTTAAATTCTGTTTAAGTTATTTAACTGTGCACTTGAGTGCAGTCGGCGTGATTGACTGGTATCTTAAGCTAATATGGTAAATCTGGGGTTTGTTGTTGTCTGTGTTTAGTGCTAATTAGCTATTGCTAGCCTGTCAACAAACATCGTTAACATGGTAAACATTTTACCTACTAAACATCATGTTAGTATTGTCATTGTGCGCATGTTAGCATGCTGATGTTAGCGTTTAGCTCAAGTGAAGCCTCACAGAGCTGCTAGCATGGCAGTAGACTTGTTGTCTGAAGGGCCCCTGCTTTTCTCTCATTTTCAGTGCTTTACTTTATTGACAGTGATGGAACGTATGCAAACTGTAATGTGAGTCTGACTTCTCTCTGTTGAGCAGCACCACAGTAGTCAAGTTGAGTCGTGGACTGAGATGTCGAATAATAGAAACTAAAACCTGCTCGTCAGGAGTTTCAGGAGCAGTTTTGGCTCACCGCGGTTGTCGAGGTAGCAGCTGGCTCTCATTACCCAGACCTGTGAAGCTGAACCAGAAAAACCTCGAGGTCAGATTGAAAATAATTACAACACAGCCGTGAAAATGTGTGATACAGCAAATCTAAACAATCGTATCTGCGGCCGGAGAATAATTAGACGCCATCCGATACGCTAACTGCTAGCAAGAGTTAGCGTCTGTGTTTGTTGCAACGATTAAGTTGTTTTTGTGTGTGTGTATCACACGAGTGTGCCGCAGCAGGACTAATGACTCCCATTTCTAACGTCTGTGGAAATGTTTTGGTTGTATTTTTTTCTGAGCAAGCCGCCATGCTGCAGAGAACTGTAGACTCATTCATGAGGTTCTCAATGAGCTTAATATGCATTTGTGTGTGTGTGTGTGTGTGTGTGTGTGTGTGTGTGTGTGTGTGTATATATAGACTATCTGTGTGTACATGTCTAATCATAGTTGTTGGTGAGCACACACCATTTAATCTCCACTGGGCATTTCACATGCACAAAACTCCTGCTTTGTTTTTTCCCCACTCTATTTCCCTCTTGTCTTGCACACAGTCAATTCTGGGCTGCAAGCTTTTCCAGATGTAGCCTACTTTTTGTGTTATCTGATGTGCTGATGTAGTTCAAGTCGTCTGAAGAATGAAGTTGTCCAGATGAATGAGTAGGCCTACAGATGCAAAGTAAGATTTGTTCACCATTAGCTTTTATCTAAACATTTATTCCACTGTTTGTCTTTTCTTTTAAGATTCTCTGTCATCTGGTGATGATGAAGATTATGACGAAGATCCAGAAGATGCAGGTAATGGAAATGGTGAATTCTTAATTCCTATTTTTTTTTTTACTTAAACAATGTTGTTTGGTGTAAGTAAGGCGATATTTTGGAGCCTTTCCTGCTTACCGAGATGAGTCAGACTAAACTGACTCATGATTCACAACCTTGTATGGAATTATCTTATAAAGCCAAAAACCTGAACAGCAGAAGAACTTTGACTCAAATTCAGAAATTTAAATATTCCTAAACATGTCTTTGAAATGTTAGAAAAAAAAAAAATCATTCATCATTTCTGAAAAGAGAACAAAGCAACCTCCATTTTTTAGTATTTTTTTTTGCCACCTAGCAACAGTATTCTTAGCACTTAAACACCAAGCATTAATGTGTTGTCGAATTCTCATGTCGAAAATCCAACCTGAGTTCCATTAAAGCTGCCTGAACTGCGTCGTTAAGCTTAATGAGCAGCACCTGCTGCCACGCAGACTGCTGAATGAAGTGGGAGCTGTTAACGGCTGTGAACGGGTCTTTGTTTGGATGTTATGTTGTTACATTTCTCTACAATTTCATTTCCCTTCCATCAAAAACTCAATTCAATTGTTTTTTATGGTGTTATCTAAGGACACTTTACAGATAGAGTAGGTCTAGACCACACTCTATAATTTAAAAAGACCAGACAATTTCCCCCTCAGGAGTGAGCACTGCGACAGAAGCGAGGAAAAACTTCCTTTTCACAGGCAGAAACCTCAACAGACCCTGACTCTTGGTGGTAGTCGGCCATCTGCTGCTGCAGGTTGGGACACAGAGACACTGATACAGATATACAGATAAGGAGAAATAGGATTCAAAGTAATTATAGCAGTTGGTATGATGAACAGTAGCAATTATAGTACCAATAAAGATAACTATGAATAAAAAATAGTAGTAGCAGTGCATGGCGTAGTAGGGCGTCGAGCAGGACCACGGCAGCAGCTGCAACCACGATCCAGGTGCCACACCAATCCAAGGAAAACTGCGAGGCGAGAAAACATAAGAACTCCGGGGAATAAGCTCCCCGGAGCTAAGTTAGTAACAAGCATGACTGGGAAGTACAGAATTTAAACTAAAGCCCTATTCACATGGGACTCGGTGCGGCACATTGGCATGAATATGCCAAGTCTGTATTTTACTCAAATTGACAGACATTACCCCCCCACATATGATGTCAAGGCTCTGTCAAAACTTTCATTTATAACATGACATGGCATATTTGCACAGGATTAAGATGATAGACGACCTCTGCAATTATTACACATTACTAGAGGTCCCCAGGTAATACTAGTCCCCTGTGAATAGGGCTTAAGGCTGTGACAAGATAGATTGTACCCCTATATCGGATATATTGATTATAAAGGTTGTGTGGATCAATTCACGGATCTAATTTTAACCATAGCCGAACCACACTTGTTTTGTTTACTTACAATTTTAGGTTGTGATTTTTATTATCTTTCAGAGACCAAGATTACTTAGTATGAAGTACAAACATTCACAATACGTTATTGATACAAGAAAATACGTTACTGATACAATACGTTATTGATACAAGAAAATACGTTACTGATACAATACGTTATTGATACAAGAAAAGGCACCCAGCAGGACTGCAGTGCAATATAAGTCACTTCAACAAACATTGCTCAAAGAAATAACCTAATTTAAAAGTAACTTTTTTGGTTTAAATAAATAAGTATTTCTTTCACAAAGTATGATACTTGCAGAGGTTACAAAGGTTGCAGACCCTCTGACTCCGAATCAAGTCTCTTCCATTTACCTTAGGGATTCTTGTGTTGCTAACCCGATGAACAGGTTGAAAAGTGCGAGCAAAGTGTTTGCTGTAGTTCCACTGTCCTCTTGTGGAACAGAAAGTCTCCTCACATTATGTATGTTGTCAACAGTTAATCTGCATTTTAGAGTTTCACTTGTCAGTGTGATAAAAGATTGTGTCTATAGAAGCCACAATAATTGCTTAGAAAAGAGCTTTTATTGGCAATTACATGACTATCATGGCGTGTATGCAACTGATTAGATGTTATATATCTGTAATTGGTTTTATATGGCTCTCATAAGCGCTCACTGTCTCGCTGTGCTCAAATTAAAGCTTCTCCTGGGGGCACTAAACTAACCGGCACTAGCGCACAGATCAAAAGCCTGAGGTTCTCCAGCAGGTAACACCCCTCTCAGCGCTCCGTTGTGATGGGAGTTGTTTTGGCATTCAGAGACGCGCGGAGTTCAGGTGCAGGTGAACAAAGAGCGATGAGAGACGGCTTCTGCTGGCTGCTGTGCACTTTGCACGCTCTGTTCTGTCAGATAGCATGACTCCGGAGAGACAGAAAGCGTCTCCACCCCTTCGGCGGGCTCTGGACCAGACGCAACACTGTGCTGCCTTTGTTGTAGCTTACGGAGGGAGGCGAGGCGCATACACTTAGAGACGGACGGGAAAAAATAAGAGAAATGAAATGATGGAAATATGGTGAGAGAGGAAGAGATGACGGGATAGAGGGAGACAATAGGGTGGCTGTGGATCAGGTAGTATAGCGGTCGTCTATCAATTGGAAAGTCAGTGGTTCGATCCCTTGGATCCCTTGCAGTCCCATGTCAAAGTGGGAAAACAGCCAAAAAGCATGCCAGCAGTGTCAAACAGTCCATCATATCTTGAACTGAATCCGAGTCCACCTTAAATGCTCGACAAAATCTGTGCCAGAGGCGAAACGTGGAACTGTTTGGAGTGACGAAGTGACAGGCGGACGCCCAACCGAAATCAAAGCCTCTTTGTGAAAGTCGCTACAAAAGCTCCGAACCAAATCAACTGTCGCTGCACTCGACTCAAAAATAAAACGCTGAGAGTGACTCACGCTGCGCTTACTGAAACAGCCCCAAAGGCCGCATGCTCCTCATTAACGTTTCACCCAATCTATTGTCCACTACAGTCATTACATAGTGAGAGAGAGAGAGAGAGAGAGAGAGAGAGAGAGAGAGAGAGAGAGACGTGAAATAATGGACTGGCGTGGAAAAAGGCACAAAAGTTCTAACTAAAGTGATGTGACAAGTGAACATTATAACCTTCATGAAGGAATGTTCTACATGTTTTAGCTATGTGTACCTAATAAAGTGGCAACTGAGTGTATGTCCGCTGTTAGAGGGGACTTTTATTGTCACTCCTAATCTCTCTGTTTCCCACATTTCCTGTCACCTCTCTACTATCAAAATAAAAGCAAAAAAACATCATGTCAAAAAAATTTTTTATTTAAGCTCTTGCGGGTTCTGCTGACTTTCTCTTTCTCTGCCATTTTTTTTTTTATATATACGTTCAGGATTTCCTCACTGTTTGGAGACAGGAAAGAAATCAGTATTTTAATGAGGCAGTTGTTGCTGATGGCAGCATGCAAAGGCAGCTTTGAGAAAGACAGACTGTCAAAAACAGGTAACAACTGTAAGTAAGAAAACAAGAGTAAAAGCCCAGTTATGGATCAAGAAATCACCTCCTAATTTATCCTAATCCTGTCATTTTACAACTCTGAAAGTAAGTAATAATAGTTATGTGTGTGCTTAGTTGCACTCAAGCACTTACATAATGATGTGATGAACACAGGGATGTCTGTTAATATTCTTTGTCATGGTTCACTTTTAACATGTAATCCCTGCATTCTGCTCACCTCGGATGTTGGACAATTAAAAATGTAGTCTTCATGTAGGCTTTATATTCATACAGTATTGCCTTTTTCTTCAAGGAATTAAGCTGGTGCTCTTATCCAGAGAGATTACAGGAGAAAGCAGCAGAATAAGATGCAGAGTAACACTGCAGAAAGCTTCTCGTTGCTGTCTTTGTACCCGAAAGTTGCCGTGGATAAGCTTAACACCTGCAATTGGCGCTGAAAGCCTCAAGTGTTTTCTAAATGGGCCGAAGTGGCAGCAGCTTTACTACAGACATCCTGAATGCCAGTAAATAGCCTCAGACTGCCAGACTTAATCTCTGGATGTAAGTCTACCTCATGACATACGGGGCTCCGATTTCCCAGCCAAAAGGGAGAGGGATTAGCCCAGAAACGTTAAACCCCTATCGCTGCTTAATGTCCGCTAAACCAGCGCTAATTAGACGGCTATGGCAAGGAAGGAAGCCACGTGAAGAGCCACACAGCCAGACGGAGAGTCCCTGTCGGCGAGCGGAAGAACATCCACATCCACATGCAGAGAGGGACGATAATAGAGATGTGGAGATGGGGAAATCAGGCTTTTAATGAGGGAGAGGGGATAGAAACCAATTGTTGATTGACAGCGTAGCCGAAAGAAAATGCAGAGTGAAAGAAGAGGGAAAAGACGGCACAAAAAAAAAAGAGATTTGTTGAAATGCTGCCAGCTGAAATGATGCTGCTGCTGGCCACAGCCGACTGTTATCGGAGGAGAGACAAGAAAGAAAGACCAGGCAAGCTGCTGCAGTCATGAGCTCATTCTCCACTCACCTCCGCAACTCGCTCAGCACGGCCTTCTGGGAAAAAGGCAGAGGAGATAGATTACTGCCCGGCAGCCACAGTAATTCCTTCGCGCGAATGATATTATCGACCAATTTATAGGATTGACACCAGATTTGTGTTTCATTTTTTTTATTGGAAGAGAAAGACAGCAGCCGTGTGTGTTGCCTCTGTATCTCCAGGCAGGTACACAGGACATTCTGCATGTTATTGACTAAAGTGTGAGGCTGACATTTCTATTGTGAGAGGCAGCACAAAGGAAACCACATGGCCGTGCAGACGTCGGTTCAAGTCAGTTTAAGTCCTGTCATGTGAAAGTCTGACAGTGATTATTGATAATGACGTCACCAAACCATGAATATCTCCCAATAAAATCTCCTTTGGGAACGAACTCTGCAAAATAAACTGTTAAAATGTTCAGGGCTGCGCCCTGTTAGTCTTAGTCGACTTATCGGTCGTTTAGGTCTTGGTTTGGTTTGGATCGACTAAGATTTCTTTAGTCGATTAGTCATTTGATTAGTCAATGATTTAATTCCAAGAAACCTACGAGCACATGTGGTGCACAGATTTAACACAAGATTTCAAGTGGTGCTTTTGCAGGATTCTTTGTAGAGAAACTCGGTTTTACAGATGGTAAATGGACTTTAGTTAAATTGAGCTTTTCTAGTCTTTGCAGCCACTCAAAGCGCACACATCTGTCGATTGAACTAATCGATTAGTCGACAAAATCATATGTGTCATGGTTATTTTGAAAAACTGAGACATTTCCCTTCGTTTGTGCCCTTCGTTTACACGCAAATGGAGAATTCGCCTCTGAAAACGATTCTTTCTAAAAACTTTTTTGGAAAACTTCGTTTGTACGTTTGCCTGTAAACTGAGACAAACGGAGGTTTAGGCAGCCGAGAGAGAGAAAGAGGAAGTGATTCGTTGCTGTTGTTAATATTTTCATGGATTCTGACTGGCTAACGTGGGCTTGAGCTTCTCGTTACACTGCCCCCTACAGGTTTGGCATGCTCTTGACCGCATTGACGGCATATATACACGGGTACGTGTAAGCGAACACTTTTCTGAAAAACTGACAGCTGTGCACGATGATATTTTTGAAAACGGAGAGGTTGAAATGTCCCGTTTATGAAAATAGCCGGCCACGTGTAAACGTAGCCTTAGTCGACTAAGAACGTCTAAAGACTAAAGTCGAGGACAGCCCTGCCAATGGTTGGTTGATAATGCCTGAATGGATCCTGAGAGGTGTGTTGTCTCCCTTAAACAAGTTATTTTGGACGATTACCAAGTTTGAAAAGTGATCGGCTGTGTTGGAGTTCTCATGCTGACCTGACAGAGGAGCAAATAAATGGTCAGAGATCAAACCATCGTAAGCCCCCACACGATGTGTGTGAGTTATGAAAGTGAGTGGTTTTTTTGCGCAGTGTGGAGAACAGTGCACACACTCGGAGGCTGTGTGAAGTGAAAGGGCAGTGTGTGTGTGTGTGTGTGTGTGTGTGTGTGTGTGTAGGGGGGGAGGAATGTTAACAGAGCCTAATCTGTGCTGTGCTCCTGAGCTATGCAGCCTCCTTGTTTACCCTGGCAGGAGAGCAGAGAGCCGGACGCTGGGCCACGCTACGCTGCTCCACGGCCGCCATTCCCTCCGACTCTGTTTGCCCTGAGTCCCTGCAGGCCCTCCGGGGCAGCGTGCCTTCAAAAGAACCCCAGTGTAATCTGTAATGAAATCTGCCTGTGTGCTCGCAGGCGTCAGCGAGGGCAAATTATACAATTACACAATTACCAAAACCCCCTCCTCCTTTTCCCCCCAGATCGGTGTCTGAGCGCTGAAGGGCCTTGTGCCGTGGCGACCAGCACCGCGCTGTCCTGCTCCAGCTAATTGCTGTTGCACCGGAGTCGGGTTTATAGAGAGCCACAGTCACGCTCCCTCGACCCGCAACACAGAGCCAGGAGTCAGAGGAAAAGGGAACAGAGAGATACAGGGCTTGTGTATGTGGGTGTGTTTCCATGTGCGTGGAACACTTGGAACTGCAAAGCTTAGTGCAAATAGAAAGAAAATATAATCATGCTCTATTTTGTTAACCCTCGTGTTGTCTTCCCGTCGTTTTTGTTTTTCTGGGTCAACATTTTAAATTAAAAACTTTTATTCCAACATTTTGTTGTCCTTTTTCGACACTTATCCCACTGTTTTGTCACTTTTCACAACTTTTTGGAAGTTTTTCCCCAATTTTTTTGTCACTTTTTCTGATGTTTTTGTCGGTTTTCTTGTGTGTGTGGGTTTTCACTGACATTTTTGTCATTTTTTTCTCCAAATACTATAAAAATTCAATGAAAGTAGTGAACTGATCAATTATTTGACTTGTGAAGAGTGTTATATGGAACCATCAACATTATTTTCTTTGATACTTTGGTTGAAAGAAACCTTCTGATATAGAAACTTCTTGAAAATGGGTCAAATTTGACCCGCGGACAACAGGAGGGTTAACAAAAAAAGTGCTACCCACTGCAAGGCTGCACAGGCCTCTGAAGTTATAGCAGTTAGCTTCTGGTTCTGCATTATTATACACACAGTGACAGACTATCATGGGATACATCATGTGACAGATTCTCCTTCCTGTGAGTGAGTGCAGTAGTAGTGAAAAATAAAAAGCCCTATCTTACAAGAAAAGAAGTCATTAGAAAAGCTCCTGGATCTCCACCAAAGAATAACTAATAATAATACTTTTGTTTGGACCATGGCCTAACTTTCCACCGAGTACCATTGAAATTAGGTAGAATATTGAGATACTCTTCTAACTTGCAACCAAAGTGACTGAAAATATCACCTGCTTGCCAGCGATAATAGAAAATTTGGACTTGCCCAAGTACAGATCCATTTGGGATCTTGTCAAACTTTGAAAGATGAAGCAGCTCTGTATTTGCTGTCAAATCATGTATTATGTTATTTAAAACCAACTGAAAGTATTCAGAAACGTTTGGATGATGCTTCAGAAGAATATCTAAATGCAGCTGGTAGCTGTAATAGAATACTATTTCCCCCAGTAGACATATCTAGTGAATGTGTGTGCTAGTGTGTGTGAAGGTGTAAAACCAAACAAACAGCACGGCAGGAATACAGTCGTGCATTTTTAGTTATTCATTATCAAAATCTGTGTTGCCCGTTCACAAACTTGTCCTTTTTCATGAGTATTTACCACCACCATCAATTCCAAGTATTCCTATTGGCTTGAAATTTTACATTTGCGTTTGCATGAACTGGGGTAGACGCTCCATATTCATGTGCCATCTTGAAAAACGTTCGCCGCTAAGGGACATACAGGACATACTGCTCCGCCTTTCGTGTTTTCGCTGTCACATGATAAAGCTCCTTTCTCGAAAAACACCAATCTTCGGGATCTTGTAGCGGTTCCAGCTGTCACCCCTCTTGTAGACGTTGCACGTCTTTGTCGTGGGATGGCTCCGGTTCTCTCCGCGGCAGCTCGGCTAGTTTGGGGGCCCTCTGTTCCTTCCTCTTCTGTCGCTTGCCCTGCTCCTACCGCATGCGATCCACCTCTGCCTCTCTGTACCTCTGTCTCCCTCTACCTCCTCTCTCTCCTCTCCCTCGTCTGCGTCCTCTGCCTGTCTCTACTGTCGTCGAATCGTTGGATGATGATCTCTGACTCTGTATGCAGAGAGGAAAAAAATTACCCGAGTCTCGACTACCTCGTATATGTTCAACATGGCAAACATAGCGCATTGAAAGCGCCAGAGGGAAAGCTGGATGAAGACGTGGATGTCATCTTGGCATTTTGAAGCGTGAGGGCTGTCGTAGCTGTAATACTTACTTTGAACTGCGTGGCGCGAGAGAGTTGATTGCGATATATGATCTCAGTGCTAGATGGGAGAAATTCCCACACATTGGACTTAACAGTACTATTACTTAATACAGTTTGCACCTTAAATCTTTTCTTGTTTTCATAATTACCTTTATCTTTGATTGTGGTTTTCTTTCTACGCATTTTTGTCCCATTTTTTTCCTTCCTCAAGCATATTCTTAAGATGATTTCCCCAAGTAAAAGAAGAACAGGGTGGTTGGCATTTGCAGCGTGAGCTCTGACCGGACAAAAAAGCCACTTACAGAAAATGAATTGCCAGAAAATATGAAGAAGGATTCGCCACTGCAATGCCCACTCAGTTGGACTGACAGGTGATCCCAGCAGAAACACAGCAGCTAGCACAGCTAAAGGTCAGCGAATAAACCAATCTCAGGGTGTTTTTGGGAAAAAAACCATGGAGACGTGCTGAACCCACACAAGCGTCCTATTTTGGGTTAAAAACATCATCGTGGCTGAAGAATCATCAGCAGCAGGACAGTGTTTTTCAGGCCAAGATGAGTTCAGGAGCAGCAGCAGCAGCATGAGGAGGAGGACCACACAACAGGAGAGAGACTGTTTAAAAAAAGTCAGTGTGTTTCAGTTTGAACCGAGTGTGTGTGTGGCTGATTATGATGCCAAGAAAACAATGTGCTCAGACTCCTTGGAGGGTTGTCCCACGCTGCGCAGAGTGTCGCTCTAAATACGCCGAGGCAGAGGAGACACACAGAGAGAAAGAAGTAATGAAATCTAACAGATATTTCCCTTTTAAGGTGGAGGCTGTGTGTGTGTGTGTGTGTGTGTGTGTGTGTGTGTGTGTGTGTGGTTGCACGTGGAGAGCGTTTGTCTTAGCGAGCTGGGGAGTCTAACTCAAGCAGGGAGCACTGCTCAGCTGCTCCATTAGAGTTTGCAAACACACGCCGAGTTAACAGTCTGTTCAATAGAGTCGAGTGACGCTCTGTTTGTTTGCTTTCTAAGAAGATACGTCTGTGTTTTTCATCACTGAGTCTCTCTCCTGCTCTGGTTGTAATTACTCTGTGAATAACAAGCCAAAGTTTGATGGCAGGAGTCAAAGAAATGTGTGTCAGAAATAAATCACAAAGCAGTATGATAAACAGGCACACATGCTGTAGATCAGAGCCAATCACAGGCAGGTATTCTGTGATTGACGTCTCACCTGAGATGTCCCAATGAGATAAAAAAAAAAACCTGTGGTGCTCGAGGGTGAATTACTTTTTCAACTTTTGTTGACCCACACACACACACTCGTACGAACACACACACACACACACACACACACACACACACACACACACACACACACACACACACACACACAGTGCAAGTGCAGACATTGATATGGTAATTATCTCCTCTCTCTCCTCCTGCATTTTGAAAGTAAAAGAGACATCTGATGACCGGTCAGCCACCTCCCCAGCTTTTGTCCCTGAAAACACACACACACACACACACACACACACACACACACACACACACACACACACACACCCACTAGTGAGTGAGCCATGCCTCTGTGCTCTCACCCTCCACACCCACACTGCGGAACAATAGGCCTCTCTGACTCGCTACACCCTCTTTGTCCGCCGTCTTCTCAATACAACTCAATAAATCGCCCTGACAGGTTTCCAAACTCTCAGGATTGGACAACTCAAATGAACTCTGGCATTGTTATCAGGGGGGGGGAGAAGATTATAAGCTTTGTTTGGTCTTCGTGACGCTTCACGCACAGGTTTTGTGTCCTTTCAGCATCTGTCAAACACCGTTTTACACCGTTTAACTGTTTCTCTTGGGACAGAAGGGTGGGCTTGACGTTGGATAATAATGGCTACAGGTACACTATGTTGTTTGTCAGAGCGGCGAGGGAAGACCTCCAGTGAAACCACAACCTCACATCTGTTCTGGCAAAGTACGTAACTCATCCAAGATGGACCAATTTGAAGACAGGACAGAGGAGCAAGTTGTACCGGCTGGGCCATCTTTTAGCAATTACAAAAATATGTATCTATGAATTCCTGGAGGGTCTTTCCCAAAAATGTCTATGATCTAAGAACATAGAAAATGGAAAACTAGGGAGTGATCTGTTAGGGTAGGAAAGCGGTACATCTTGGCAAAGCAAGTCAGATTCATGTCACAAAAGGGAACAAAAACCTGGTCTCAGGTTTTGACCTGTTTCTATCACAGAACCATATTCATTAAAAGGACTTGGTTAATAATGGTATGTAGCTACATACCACTATTAACTCTTGACTAGGACTTGGCCTCATGGACTTGAGATATGACTCAAACATGTCTCAAATAACTTGAGACTTTGGCTCATCTCACATGACTTCGGACTTGACCTCGACTTGTCTAAATTAAATTGATGCTTGACTTGGGCTTGTATCAAATGACTTGAGACTTTACTCGTCTTGTATTACTTGAGACTTGCTCTAACAGACTTTAGCCTGACATAGATTATTTCAAATGGCTTGAGACTCGAATGACTCGATACTTGAGAGTTATTTCAAATGACTTGAGTATGGAATGACTCGATACTTGAGAGTTTTTTCAAATGACTTGAGAGTCCCAGCTACACTTTCAAAGGGAACATTTTATATCATTTTGTGATCAGGATTCTGACCAGAAAGGTTTGCCTCTCAACTTGCAGTTTGCTTATGAAGACTCATGACTCATTCCCTTATGGACTTGAGACTTGACTCGAGACATGGCTCATCTCAAATGAATAGGACTTGACCGTGACTTGCCTAAATTGAACTGATGCTTTGACGTGGACAAGTCTCAAATGACTTGAGCGTTTACTTTAGCCCAACATAGATTATCTTAAATCACTTGCGACTCGAATGACTTGAGACTTGAGATATATGTCACAACTGCATACAACTATCCATTAAATGTTCCTGTCTGTTCTGTTTTGGAGAATAAGTACTCCGTGACTCACGCAACCCCTTGTTTTGTGTTCCACCAACAGAAGTTCCATATTGGACCAGGCCAGACCGGATGGACAAAAAGCTCCTGGCGGTTCCAGCCGCCAACACCGTCAAGTTCCGCTGTGCCGCGTCCGGAAACCCGATGCCGACCATCCACTGGCTGAAGAACGGCAAAGAGTTCAAGGGAGAGCAGAGGATGGGAGGAATCAAGGTGAGAGAACTTCGACTTCAAGTAGGACTCCTTGATTGTGGTCAGTGTGGTCAATATTAAAACGTTTTCCCTTTGAAGTTTAGAACTTTTTGAATTCCCCTTCAGAACACAAGAGAAAATAGGAGTTTACTTGAGAAATGTTGTGTGCAAAATAATCGTTTTTCTCGATCACTCTGGTATTGTGAACTTTAGAAGCCAAAACAGTAATCACAGAATAACACAAATACACATTCAATAGACAAAAAGTATTCTAAGAAATTGAAAAAAATAGAAAAAGAGTTATCATAATAATAGTAATATGTACACTATACACAGATATACAGATCAGTAAGGTGCGGATGAATAGAAATGGCATATTGCACAGTAGGTGCAGGGGCACCATCGGTGCTTGAGCTACCATCGGAGAGCCTTTTAGCAAGGCATCTTAATCCCCTGCTAGTCCAATGGAGCTGCTGTGTGTCCATCAGTAGATCAGTATGAGTGTTGCGATGCTCCCTGGTGTGAGTTGCTATAAGTGGAGGAGTGTGAAGCAGAGTGCTGGGAAGCAGGACTCAGGGCGCTCTCAGCCCCAGCTAGGCTGACGGAAATACATTGGGAGGGTCAAGCTGCTGCGCTGCACAGATACATGCGTGGTTCGCGTGATAGCTCAATGTTGACAGTAATGCAGTGCAGCAAACAGCTGTTGCACTTTTGTCATCGGATTGACTTTAAACACTGGGCTCTCGTGTAGAATGGCCCTGCTTAAAGTAACAGGGCTTGGTTTACTTTTGTCTTCCTTTAATGGCCCTGAGCTGTGGGATTAAAAGACAAACTCAGTGTGGTAAGAGCATCGGAATTCAAACAGTCAAAACGTGTGTTATGGTTCAAAATAAACTCAAACTTAATGACATATAAATTCTAAAACCATGCCCGGAGAAGATTCTCCCCTGCGTGCTATTGTAATGTCATGTAATTCATTAAAACAGGGACAATGCACAATTAAACATGAACCTTGTATAAGAACAAGGAGAGATGCATTACACCAGGTTGTAGCACAATTGCTATTTTCTGCCCGTAGTTCCTGGGCAGGTAGGTAAATATATTAAAATATATTCTCCCTCTCAGTCCTCTTGCTGCCTTAATAAAGGCATGATAATTTACCTGTAAAGGTGTTACAATCATTACTAACTTCCACATAGTTTTAGTGCAAAATATTGCGACATTTACATAAAAAAGAAAAATGGTGTTTGATGTTGAACTGTTGCATCAGGGAAGGCTAACTTTTAACTTAACTTTATTTCTTTGTGCATCTTTTAACATCATCATTGAAGCTGTTTGTGTGTCAAGCTGGTAGTGAGGCAACGAGAGGCACTTTCTCCCCCAGTGGACGTTTGGCATTTGAAGAGTTAAATGTAATGAGATCCTGCAGCTATTAACAGTTTACAGAGATCTCCAACATCTGCTCCCAGCAGACCAACAGCAGTTGTCTCCCTCCCTCTGTCCCCACTCTCTCTCTCTCTCACACACACACACACACACACACACACACACACACACACACACACACACACACACACACAGATTTACACACACCTGTCACCAGCCCTCAGGACACTCTGAAGTAGTTCCCCGACAGCAACTTTTAGTATTAGTATTATATTTAGTATGCGTGAAGATTTGCTGATGATAAAGTTTGCGTCTGCATTGTTAGCAGCAAACTAGCTTCTGCTTGATTATGGAGAAAAAAATCATAATCACAATTATTTTGGTCAATATTGAAATCACGATAATTTGACACAATTACTCATTGACTTTTGGAAAGACGTTGCATTTATTGAACTTCAAAAACAGCTAAGCAGTGAAAACATTCCCCTTCAAAACAAAATAAGAGTTTACTTGAAAAATATCATGTGCAAAATAATAATTTTATTCTCAGGTATGTTGTTTTTGTGATCGTTAGGAGCCAAAATCTAAATTGCGATAAAAATTGGAATTAATTGCACAGCTCTTCAGCCAAAAAATCCCAAACTGACCGGTCACAGCACTTAGATATTTATTCTGTTCACCAAATCTCTGACTGATCCCCCAAATTCCTAAGTGTCCTTTTTCTGTAGAAAATGACTCACCAATGGCTCGTTAAAGAGTGCAATAAAGTGCAAAACATGGAAACACGCACCTCCAGATTCAGGGACAGTGTTTTTTCCACAAGCAATTTGCACATAAAATAACAAAAAAACATAAGCACTTATGCTGCACTTGCATTTTACGTAATCATGTGCAATGCATATAACTTATGATTTCACTATTTTACTATTTACTCTAGTATTAGGGCCCTATCTTGCACGCGGCACAAAGCCAGACGCAAGTGTCTTTGCTATTTTAAGACCGTCCAGCGCCCACGTCATTTAATTAGCAAATGCACCTGCGCCCATCTTTGCACCCATGGGTATGCTGGTCTTACAGGGAGGTGTGTTCAGGTGCATTCTTGGTGTATTGCTATCTTGAGGCAGCGCGAAGTGATCGCGCCAGTGACCAACAAAAACCTGGTCTAAAGTCAGTAACGCAGCATTTCATTGTTATTTTAACAGCAAATTAGTAAAATGCTCCTAGGCTTATGCACAGCATGCACACACTATGCTTGTTACACACACAGGGACGCGCAGCAGCACACAAACATGCAAAAGATTACAAATAAAAATATTACGGTGCAAATCCTCCATCATAACAGCAATGCTCCAAGGTCCAAACGTGCCTGGCTTTTAAAGGGAATGGGAGATGACACTCTGATTGGTTTATTGCACCTATGACACACCTATGAATTAATGAAGACACTAAGTACAACCCTTTAGAACCATGCACCCAGCGCACGGACACTTTTTTCCGCCGTCAAACCAGCAAAAGTGGATTTGGACACGCCCTAAACGCACCTGCGCCATACGCTTCACGCCGTGCGCTTAGATCGTTAAAATAGGGCCCTTAATCTTTTGACCATCTTCACATTCTCTGATCCATGTTCTTAGTTTAATGTGTGTGTTTTTATGTTTGCACCACAGAGTAGCACCTTTAATTTCGTTGTATACCTATCTCTCAGTTGATTTCCCTCTCCAGCAGTAGCCCTTTTGTACACTCTCCTGCTTCAACTCCTATGGAATGTTACACAGTTCTGCTATGTATAGCGGACTATCCATAGTAAGCCTTTACAGCGTATGTGAGGAACTGTTGGCCTTGTACTGCGTTGTGTCAGGGTGAGCTGTGACATTAAGTTGTCAACAAGCCACTGAGACAAATTCCTGTACATTCTCCGCTCTGTATAGCTCAGCGGGGCGAGCTTGGCACCATCCATTGCTGTGAGGTTAGTTCCCACTGTGGCCACCCATGCTGAACACACAGGCACTCATGGTGCTGGTAAAGTTTGTAGGTGTCCAACCAAACAGGACATGTTATATTTGTGCTGTACGTTAACTTGGACACAGGCAGTTGTAGTTCAATGTCGATTTCTTTCTTTTCCGACAAATTGATTAGTTGTTTGGACTATTAAATGTCAGAAAACAGTTTAAAAAAAATGTCAATCAGTGTTTCCCAAAGATGATGTCCTCAAATGTCTTGTTCTTAAAGATATTCAGTTTACTGTCACAGAGGAAGGAATAATCTAGAACATATTCACATATAAGAAGCTGGAATCAGAGAAGTTTTACTTTTTTTTTTCATAAAAAAATGACTCAAACCGATTAATCGATTATCAAAATAGTTGGCGATTAATTTAATAGTTGACAGCTAATCGATCAATCGATTAATCTTTGCAGCTCTAGTTTTAATGTCAGCATTTGTGCTTTTTTACACATTATCAGACTTCCTTAAAATCCTTTCTTTAATGCTGCCCTTTAAAAAAAGATTTTTTTTTTTTTTAAATAAATGGGTCAAAGGGGCAGTTCACCTTAATCACAACAATCTACTTTTTGTACCACTTACCTTATCAGAGCATACAGAACTGACTCTTAATTCACTTTCAGTGAACTTGGCCTTATATAACTTGCAGACCTTATACTTTAAAGCCACCTAACCCTACTTGTCATTGAACAAATCCCTGCCAGTGAAAAATATTCATATTCTGATTTCAGTGTACAGTTACATGCACTTTTTTGCAGTGCATTGTTGTACTAAAAGACATCTGCAAAATACTGTCCTTTGTCTGCTCACATCATTCTCAGTGATCAAGCTTTAGTTTAGTTCTACTAGAGATGAGGCGACTGAGGCCTTATTAAGACATTTCTCTGGTTTCTCTTACCACGGGGCTCACTCTCCACCCCCCCCCCCCGGGCTCTGAGCTATGTGGATTCCCATCAACCAAATTCCATCATAATATCTGTCCTTATTAAGATTTCAGTACATAATTTAACTGATGGTATCTCCTATTTGGAACAAATCCAACTCTACAGCTACCTTAAATGGAAATGCACCATTTAACCCGTTTTCAAAGTTTTTTTTATATCAGAAATACGGGTTTCTTTCAACCAAAAGGCCCCAAAAAGAGCATGGATGGATCCATACAATGTTCTTCGCAAGTACAATGAATGATCAGTTGAACTTTGGGTGTTTTATTCTATTTCAAAGCATTTGAGCATTTTTTTAAAAAAAGTTTCAAAACAGTTACTAAACTTTGACATTGTTGTATGTGATTATAGATCAACATATGTTTGTCTGATCTTACCTAGTCAAAATAATTCATAATTTCATTTTTTTTTAACTAAAATATTAGGCGTAATTTCATATAATGAGGTTCACTGACCATGTATTCCAAAAATCAGTGTAAAACTAGTGGCAGTAAGTTGGTGTTAGTTGTGTATATACTAGTGGTAGTAAAAAAACACTCATTTTTGAGTCGGTGGTAGACAACACAAGGGTTAAACACACGCGTTTAGTCTGGTAGTGATGTAAGATTGAAGTTGGCAGTTATTGAGACGTTCCTTTCTGTCTTTATTGAAACATCATCGCATGCTTCTCCTCTCCCTCCCCCCCCTCCCTCCCCCCTTCTGTCCCGGAGCTGTTTTTTTAAAACCCTAACCATAAAATCCAGTTAGCCAGTCACCATGTGGTCGCTGTTGGCCTTGAGGGAGGTGAACGGAGAGGTCACCCTCTATAGAACCAGGGTGCTGGGTGACAGACAAGCCTGTGACATGGCCTGGCTTTAGAGGGGTCCGGGGTAACACGCCCACATATCCTAATGTCAAAACCTCTGCAGCTAACCCCATCATCACCCTGCAAAAAAATGAGGCTTGTTTGGCCAGCCCGACACAATGGAGATAAATGAAATTTCGTCACCAGTGCTAAATCCTTTAAAAAGTAGAATTCAAAAACTCATCAGTAATGTCTTTTTTTTTTTTTCTTTTTAAAAGCAGTGTCCCAGCTGCTGAAGATAATCCACAGACATTTGCACATTTGCACAAAAAAATCAAATTACATTATCTCCAATTAAGTTGAGTGATGTGCCAGATACCATTATATTGTCCCTTAATTTTTAACATGGTTATCCTTTAGATCCTCTTTTTCATCCTGACATACGTGCATTGCTGTTCGTGTCAGTGTGCACTGAATTCCCCAGAAATCACCTGTCAGTAAAACACTGAGAAGCTCTGCGGTGTCCTGATTCTTTATTCCTCAAACGTTTCTACAGACGCCTGTTTTGTCTTTGTCCTGTCAGTCATGGTGGCTAATGCTGCTGGCGCTGGCGGCCATCGTGGTCCATTTGTGACATCTTTAGCTCTTGGAAGCTGCAGGAAAAACATAAAATGCATCATTTGTCGTTCACTGTGATGGTTTTTAGTTTCAAACTACACTGAGAAGAAACCAGAAATCCAACACACTGTTTTAGTTACAAGAGCAATTCAATTCAATTTTATTTAGAGTGTCAAATTATAACAGAAATTATCTCAGGACACTTAACACATAGAGGAGGTCGAGATCACACTATCATTTACAGAGACCCAAGAATTCCCCCGCCATGAGCAAGCATTTGGTGTGACAGCGGCGAGGAAAAAGTTGCAGAAACCCCGGACAGACCCTGGCTCTTGGTGGGCGACGTTCTGCTTCGACCGATTGGGGGAGAGGGCTGATGATATACACTGCAACGTTTTGGTTTAAAAAACGGACATCTTTTGCTACGTCTACACCTCGCATTCACACTGCTCTGGTGTTTCCGAGCCCCTAAACCGGAGACATTTGAAAACACTTCTGACCCCGTTTTGGTTTGGAATCTGCGGGGTTGTGTTGCAGTCTCAACGGCCACAAATGGAGACCTTCGGTAACACTGACACTGACGCCAACGTTTCGCCGCCTGATTGGGTCTTATCGGTCATGACGTCTCGTTCTCTGAGACCAAGCTACTAACATTACCATGGCAACTACCAGCAACTGGCGGAGTATACATGCTGCCTCCTGTTTACCCTGGCACTGTTTATGAGATATTTTGGTTTGGGCGTGTTAGTTTAAACGGAGATTAGTTCTTCTACCGGAGCTAAAAATACTTGTGTGCACGGAGATCGCTTCCGGCTCAAAACACCGCTTAAAAACTAAAACGCAGCAATGTAAATGTAGCCTGAGGCAATCAGAAAAGAACATCAGTATTAAGTCTTTCATGAACTGGCTGAAGATTGAATCGTCATTGTGTAGACAGACACATGATAGACGGAATGCAATCTATTGTCAGGACGGACATTTTTCTTACAGGGCATTGAGTCATGCCGTGTCGCAGCCCTCACATCTGCCTATGATGGGTTCATCTAGCAGGGTCGGGTAGATGGGAGGGCACCCTGAGTCCTGACAGCCTGACAATGGCCTTCTAAAGACTCTATTCCTCCAACTGGGTCCTCAAGGTGAAGCTATCTTCCCCCGGCAATCCATATTGAAATGACAAGATCATTTTTGATTCGACAGCCGTTGTTAATTCCAGCTGAATGAATCGCGACCGTGTCTGATTTTCAAGGTTTGGACGGGTGACTTTTAAGTGACTTGCTAACTGATCCATGCAGATCAGCACAGTGCAGTCCTCTCCACTCAGCACTGCCTACCATCACAGTTTGTCATTTTCTCTAAGTGTCTTTAGATCGGCACAAGTGTAAGAGAAAGTAGTGACTGAGGGGGCCATTAAGGTCCATTGCCTGCCTACAAAAGTACCTCCTGTCTTCACACTGGAGTGGATGAAAGGGGCCTTTCTGAGGATGCACCGTGTTCTGCTTTGTTCCTTAAAGATGAGACGTTTTATTTTTTTATACGGATAAATATAATCTCATCAGGCTCACTTCCTTCTACGGAAGAGGATTAGGGCCACATGTGAAAAATGTATTTGAGTTGTGAGTTTAATGTCAGAATTCTGAGTTTAAAGTTAGAACACTGAGAACAAAAGTCAGAATTCTGACTTTAAACTCAAATACATTTTTGACATATGGCCCTAATCCTCTTCCGTATCCTATGGAACATTTCTTATATTCAGTTGTTTTTTTTAATGGACTTTATCTTGGTTCATTTGTGAGGGATATTTTGCGTTCTGAACTTTTTAAGGACGTTTTTGGGGCAGTAATGTTTCCTAGAAAGCGTTGGTGCAGGTCACACAGTTTTCAGTGGACATTCTTAATCTCCCAAGATGGTCTGGATGCTTTTTCACATGCTTTTCCTCGATGTATTTCTGGGGGAAAATGCTAACTATTTGTAGTTGTGAAAGAGAGGTAACACTAAAATTGCGATTATAAATAATAAATAAATAATTGCGAAATAAATCATTATCAACAACTGCAGTACGGAAATGTCAGTATTGGTAGTACAAGCAAAGCGCAAATCAGACAAATCCTCAGATTATCCAGTCTTACAGGCTGGGATAGTTGTACTACACTAACATCTTCTCAGTAGATTCTTTTCCATGAGCACGCTGGAGGTTGTTCAGACATTCAGTTCTATCTTACAGGCTCTTTGTAAGTCTATTGAGATGCAACACAGAGAACTAAACGCTACGTTTGTTGAAAGTAAATGAAACGGTAAATAGGATGTGTGGCTCATTTGTAAAATGGAAAATTAAATTCCAGCAGGGCGACGTGCTGGAGCATTGTGCGCCTTCCCAGACAACTGTGGCGCTCAGAACCTCCTGCATAATGGAGGGGCAGGGCCTAAAGGTTAAAGTTCACCTCTCTATTGAGCCATCAGACAGAGGTGGGGAGAGATGGGCGTGTTGCCAGCCTATTGAGCTGGCCTGAGGCTTTGACAGCCAAAGCCAATGCTGTTGTATGCTGCCACATATGGTGGAAGGGATTTTATTGTGTTCATGCTGAACCGCGGCGGCACAAGCGAAACAAAAGTTGACAATGTAATTATTGTGTTTCATGTCGTCCAGGTCGCTAGGTGCTATAACTGATTTTTCAATCCCTGTTTTGACAGGTTTCCAAAGGCAGGACTATTAAACTGGCTCCACACTGTTACTTTTTAAGACTTTAAGCACTTTACCTCCTTGTTTTTCCAGTCCAGATTTTAACACAGCCTGAATTGTGAGTCTCTGTAGGCCGCTTAGGAATTTCTACACTTTGCAAGATTATTTTTGGACTCTTTTTAATTTTAGACCTTCCACGGTCATTCACCCCCTATTTCTCCCCTGTCATTTTTACCCAAATACACCAGAGATATCACAATATAGATTATCCTGTTTATTTGGTTTTCTCACCCATTTCTTTCTCCTTTGAACTCTCAAACTTCCAATTTTACAGTCTTCCCCTCTATGTTGATGTACAGTACATAGAGCCAAACTCAGGGAACAGACCCACAAACTCTGCAAGCTCTAATAGCAAACCCTTAGGGCCGCGTCTATCTGTTTCCACTTTCTCTGTAGGTCAAATTAGACGGTAGCACAGATCTGGGCCACTGGTCCGCTCTGACACAGTCATAAATTCTGCTAACTGGCCCCGCTGGTTCTGACAGGGCTATTTTGCGAGGTGAAGATGGAGGGTTTGGACTATAAAGGGAGCAGAGCTTCCTGTGTTTTCTCAGACAACTGTTACACTGCAAAACATGTCTGTATCTTTATGAACCATTTAAGCTGGCTCGTGACTCGTGAATTCTTGTTCTGATTAAAATACTTGAAAGGATCTGCCATTGTGGTGAGGTAACTTCATTTTTCCATGGCAGGCAAGCAAAAACTTTTTTTTTTTTCATTTTATTTGCAAATACAAATCCCAACATACTTTTCATTTCTTTTTTTCCCTCTATGCAAAGACTCTGTTGGTTTAATGTCTCCTTCAGATGCACACTTTTTGCAGTGTGAAACTCCCTGTCCATTCCCATGGCTTGGGCCCTTCTGTCGGTCCACAGCCAAAGCCCTAAAACCTTTAAAGCCTCGTATGACTCTAACGTAAGCTCCTTAATAATTTAATTCTGTTTGGAATCTGGCATGATTGGAATGGATAGGATTATCACGTTTGAGGAATAATGCTGCAGGTTCAACAGTTCAACAGAGTAACATGGTCATAAAAGCAAGTGGCATGTATGGCGAAAATGATTAAATGTGCCAAGGGAAAGAGAGAGGGGAATTAAAGTGTGAATGTCCCTCAAAGTTAATAATTACCACAAACGACAGGGCAGTGGTGGCAGTAAAAGTCCAGATTTAAAAAATGTTAAAGCAAGACTATGAAACTCTTGCTAATAGTGGCCACTGTTTCCATACGTGACAGATATGGGATAATGGTTCATAGCTAATGTTATAACAGTAGCAGTATTACACTCCAAAGCCATTGAAGTTGCTCAGTTAAAGCCCATTACACAGCAATATATGGTTTACTAACATTAACTAACATTAGCTATTAACTCTTTCTAGCGCTTGTATAGACAGGGAGAGGCTAACCTGTCAGCTGTGTTGTCGATGCCTCGAGAGAGAAACAGGAAGTGACTCAGAGCTTGCCGTAAAGCAGTATCTCTGGCTGTACAATGTGTATGACGTCACTGACATTTTAAAAGGCTTTTTAGAACAAAAAATCTAACATCCAGCAGTGTGTATTTTCTGAGCCTCCCGTTTCGAATGCAACATTGAAATTACTAGACAAAAAATGATATCCTCAGAAAAGTGGATTTTGAGGGGTATAGCTCCATTGACCACCATTCATTCTGCACTCGCCTGTGAGCGCCCCCTATATGGAACCAGAGTGGAACTGCAAACAGTTCAGAAGCCGGAAGTTTCCAGAGAGTGGAAGTTCTCCCTTATTAGACATTTTCTGCCTCCACCAAGGAGGTTATGTTTTTGGTTCAGTTTTTCAGGAGTATTACAAAAAAAAACTACTGACGCCATTTTCATGCAACTTGGTGGAAGGGTGCAGCATGGGCCAAGGAAGAACCCATTACATTTTGGAGCGGAGCTGAATCACGGGGCGGATACACACATTATTTTTCACTTACGTTAGCACTGCGAGATAGGGCGTTTGTGCTGCATTCATGTGGTGTCTGAATTAAAGGAAAAATGACTTCCCGACTGGGAAAATTCACGCTGTATTAACATTGGGAGATAGGACATGCCTTGCCCGAGGTCTGCACTCTCTGAGGGCCCTTCTAGTTGCTTATAAATTTAACTTTCATTTCTAAGTGGAAAGTTATGGTATTTCCTCCTTCTAAAGTAGCATAGTCTCGCTTTAGGATAAATAAAGTATTAGACGCAAAGCTCTTATCACCTATTTGGGAAAAGTACTAATTTTTAAATAGAATAAATAACTGAATAGTGAAATGATCAAAATCCCCAAATGTGTAGGTACATAACAAGATAAAAAATCTGCCCGGTGATAAATCTTGTATCTTCAGTTTGGGGGCTTTCATGCTGAGAGGTTAAGTAGTTAAGGAGTGCATGTTCCTCTACAGATTGTATCAAAAATACATGTTTTATTCAGCTGAAATTAAGCGGGGATTTGGACAGTGTCACCATGCAAGATTTTTCCTTGACAGCATCCATAATCATCTCAAAGTGAATGTAAAATCAGAATCTGCACAACAGCAGTCAGATATATTATGTGGTGTCAGAAGTACTTCAAAGTACCTTAACCTCCTGTGTTGTCCTCCCGAGTAAAAATGTACGTTTCAAAGTTCTTGACGCTTTTTTCAAGGTTTTTGTTTCTTTTTTATGCGCTCTACACTTTTAGCGCTTTTTACCAGTTTTTTTCAGTTATAAAAAGCTGAAATTATAAATTATTTTTCCTAATAGTTCAAATCAGAGGAACATATTGAGAGGATCACAGACTGGTATATGTTAAAGTTTAGTCAGGATACTGTTCTGAAACACCCACAATTAAATGAAAGTACTCGAAGAGCGTTTCAATGGAACCATCCGTGTAATTTTTGTGGAAATTAGCTTGAAAGAAACCCAAATTTCTGATATAGAAACTTTGAAAACAGGTCAAATTTGACGTGAGGACAACAGGAGGGTTAAGTACAGTAAAAGTACCTTCTCAGGCTTAAAGGTTTTTATGAAATGGAGACCTAAATACGACCACAACTCTGATCACAGATCTGTTTGTGTTGGTGGTCTTGCCTCTACTGAGCATCGACTTCAGCTCGTATTTTACCACCTTCTAGCTTCACTCCCTCGTGCGTCTCCCTCCCCCGCCTCCTCTGTGCTCTGTGACCGCAGCAGAAGGCGTCACTCATCTCCTCATGAGAGCAGCCATTGACTTCAGTTTGACTCCCCGGCTCTAAGAGTGTGTGTGTGTGTGGGGGGGGGGGGGGACCCTGTCTCAAAAAACCATTTGCCAGTGTCGAGCGGGCTGCCTGGTCCATGTTACCATGCAACTGCAAAAAGCACACACAGGCATAATATTTACACTGTTACATTATTTTCCGCATGCGCCTCCAAGAGAGAGAGATTGAAGGAGTGTATACTGTAAGACAGAGGGGAGGAGAAGGAGGGGAGGAGAGTGTGATCCTCAATATATACGTCCTGTGAATGGCTGGCCTCCTACCCAAACGTGTGGGGTTAAACGTTTGTGAAAACACTAAGCCCTCTCTGGGTCGGCACATTTTCCTACGCAGGTGATGTTAAGTGTTCCACCCTGAAAAGCCTCTTTGTTGACATCACTCACTCCCCGTCTTTTAGTGATTCTGACCTCTCTCGGAGGAGTTCACTCCACGCTCGTGTCGCTGCAATGAGCACAGCATCGGCGCCTGCGCCGCATGTTTCCACTTAAGCTTGCAGAGGTCGTCCCTCTTGGCCCGTGCCCATCGATGCGTAGCAGCTTCTCTGTTCTCGCCTCGCCGTGCCGGGCCGGGTTGTGCTGTGCTGTGCCGTGCTGCTCACTCTGCCTCAGAACAGCTTCTGAATCTGTCAAGTTAGTATCTGTCTGCGGCCACACCTGGTTTGAATTACTACAGTATGCAAAATTTACCCTGCGACTCGTCTCCGGGGAAGGATTGCTCTTGACTGGCACAGTGGAACCAATTTCAGAGGTGCAACAAAAGAAGAAAGAAAAAGAAATCCTGCCTGCCTCTACTGCAGAGAGAGAAGGAAATGATTTTAAGAGACTTTACTGAGCGTTCTCTTATGAAAATAATCCCACATGGAATGCTCTTTATATCAATGAGTTGAAATTACTTCTTTTTTTTTTCCTTTCCTTTATTTAAAAAGGGACAACGCACATTAATCAACATGACTCCAGCATGTAAATGTGCCATATAATTTCTATTTGCAGTCCCCAGCAGGTTGATAGCTGATCCGTTTTCAAACTTTCTATATCACAACTTTTGGGTTTCTTTCAACCAAATTGCCCCAAAAGTAACACGGATGGTTCCATGAAACACTCTTCACAAGTAAATTACTTTCATTGAATTTTAGGTGTTAGATGTTGTTATTTAATTTTATAGCATTATTCTGACTAAACTTGGACAGTCTGTGATTATCCATCAACATCCAACATAATTCATACTTTCTCCGCTTTTTTAACTCAAAAGTACGATATCATTTCATATAGGCTACATGAGGTTTATTGACCATAAATTCCAAAAATGAGTGTGAAAATAGTGGTAATAAGTTGTTGTTAGTGCTAGTGGTGGAGGAAAAAGTGCCAAAAACGTCAAAAAATGCTATGATAACGTTGAAAAAAACGTTGAAAACAGACAAAATCGTTTAAAGAAGTGGCAAAATAAGTGACAAAAGTTTCAAAGAAAGTGTTAATTTGGACCCCGAAGGACAACACAAGGGTTAAAAGAAAACATTAGATAAGCTACAAATATACAGCACATACGCATAAAACAAGAACACATAAGCATGGACTAAAAGTAAAATGACACAACCACAGCTGATTAATTACAGCTGGCTGTCAGGGGCTATTTATGGCATTCTGTTTTTTAAAACTCTTGCCATCATTTTTCAGCAACTTGTTAAGCAGTCGTGCACCCTGAGAATCACTAAGTATGTCCCTTCACATTTGTTCAGAGTCAAAAACATCCAAAGTCTGCAGCAGACACCTAATCAGACTGCTCTCTGCTCCTCAATCCTTACCATCGGGTTGTACTTTGTGCTGTGGGCACACAGAGCCGTTTCCCATCAGGACGTGGGCACCGTGTCAAAAGTCACGTCTGTTCTGCGTCAAACAGAATGCAATTAATACCAGGAGGTTAAAGTTGCACTACCATTTTTTAAATGTTTGTTCAAAAGGGTTTGCACCTCGGTAAACATCAGCGCACACTGCACGCTCTGTTTTACCAACCTGGCTGCTCTGTGATGTTTTATTTCAAGGGTTAGGGTTAGGTGAAAGTGAAAGGATGATATATGAAGTCCGGAGATATATACAGTAGATAAACGTGACTTGATAGTGTATGCCTTAATAAGTGGAAATATACTGAATGAGCACTTGTCTCTCAGGCCTGAACATAAGACACCAAACTCCCCGTGAGATTTCTTGAAAAGGGCTCATTATTCTCACAAATGTCGATGTGTTGTAATGACACATCATGACGGTTGTGTTCTGTCCCCCCCCCCCTCCCCCAGTTGAGACACCAACAGTGGAGTCTGGTGATGGAGAGCGCCGTGCCGTCAGACCGGGGAAACTACACCTGTGTGGTGCAGAACAAGTACGGCTCCATCACCCACACCTACCAGCTGGATGTGCTAGGTAAACAACAGAAAAACGTTTGCTCTCACTTCTGCTTAATTCTGTTGAAACAACCAGTACATTAACATGCACCAGGAGCTGTTGATGTGAAAAATATTTTTTAAGACTCCCGTACAGTACGTCTACATTTTCCTGCAGCACATCATTCCCATGCATGGCTTGTGCTAATAAGTCCCTGCTTTCTGTCTCAGAGCGTTCCCCCCACAGGCCCATCCTCCAGGCAGGCCTGCCAGCCAATCAGACGGTCGTAGTGGGCAGTGACGTGGAGTTCCACTGTAAGGTGTACAGCGACGCCCAGCCACACATCCAGTGGCTGAAACACATCGAGGTCAACGGCAGCCGCTACGGCCCCGACGGCGTTCCCTACGTCAACATTCTGAAGGTGGGTGTGCAGCCCGCAGCTCTGATGAGTCTACATCGTCATCATCATCATCATTATCAACTTTATTGCCAGTCTCGAGGTCCATTCAGAAGACACAGACATGACATACAACATACATTAAAAAGAGATATACAGAGAAATAAAAACAAAAGAACCAACAATAGTGCATTTCTATAAAAGACAGACTACAGATACATATAGTTTTATTTAGCCCCAAAGGGCAAATTAAGTTTCTACAGTCCACCGAAACATGTGTATATATGTTTCGGTGGACTGTAGAAACTTAATTTGCCCTTTCCATTCACGCTGCCAGTCATCAATGACAGAGGGAGCATAGTCTTGCATTGCCAGACCTTCCTCCACAGCGCTGTCTGGCTAGTCCACACAGCATTCAGGGATGGGAGAAAAACATGCTCTGGTTTATTTCTTGAAACCAATCACAAGAGCAACTGTGCCTCTGTAAAATAGCCTCAGGAAGGAACTTGTTTTGGTATTTTTTTTGGTTTTATACTTCTGGATCTCGCACTTTCCCATGTGCCTTTTTATTGTCTTCCCTCTAGTCCATATCGACAACGTTTCATTTCCCGGGATTGTTGAAGTTCCGATCCCTCATTCCGGCCGGATGTCCGTCACCTTCCTCTTTCTTTGTGTTGGCGTTCTAAACTATGAGGACTATGGTTAACTGCTCCTCAGATCTCTGCAGGGTAAATCCAGACAGCTAGCTAGACTATCTGTCCAATCTGAGTTTTCTGTTGCACGTACACATGTTCCACCAAAACATGTTCCTTCCCGAGGCTATTTGGCAGAGCCACCGTCCCACCTTCGTTGCGTGCGGAGCTTATTACCGCCAAAGACGAACGTGATTGGTTTAAAGAAGTGCAAACAACCCAGAGCGTGTTTTTTCCCTCCTATCCAGGAGTGTATGCTCTGGTTGCCAGACCTTCCTCCACAGCGCCGTGGAGATAAGGCCTGGCAATGCTGATACGTGTTTTTGGTTCAATCTGCTCACATGTTCTGTTCTGTACGCGTTGTTGTCTGCAGCCTTTATGGTTGCTCTGACGCTGCATCTTATCGCTCTTTAACCCTTGTGTTGTCTTCCCGTCCACCATGAAAAAAAATCTTTCATTGTTTAAGTTGCTTTTTTCAAAGTTTTTTTTTTTGTCAACATTTTTGTGTGGGGTTTTTTTCAACGCTTTGGTCACTTTTTTTCAACATATGTATGGCTTTTCCCCGACGTTTTTGTAACTTTTTCAATGTTTTGGGCACTGTTTTTTTTTACGTTTTTGGCGCTTTTTCTAAAGTTTGTAGGTCTTTCAGTGTTTTTGACAGTTTTTTCATTATTTTATTTTACAATTTCAGCGCTTATTTCGACGTCCCATATTTTCTGTTATAAAAAAAACTTTGAAAACGGGTCAAATTTGACCCAAGGACAACATGAGGGTTAAAAAAAGTATTTCTCAAACACAAGCACTCCTCCTCTTGAACTAAAGATGAAATAAACGCAGCGGGGGAAGGCGTTATATAGTTTTAGGAGGGTTTGCTGCTGTTAAAGAGAAAGTCCTGGAGGAGTCATCACCTCCCCACGGCAGCGTTGGCATTCAAGAATAGAAAGCATTCCTCACCGAGGAGGACAACACCCTAACCCACTGTGAGCCGTGTTTTTTTTATATATATTTGGGGTGAAGAGAGGAAGACTTCCATCGAAGAAAAAAAACAAAAAACGAGAAGGCCTTTTGCTTTCTTATTTGGCCTCTCCCTTTTCTTTTTTCTGCCTCTAGAGAGAGCGAGGGAATAAAACAAACATCTGGTTTGGACTAAGTTAACTGCCGTGGTGGCGGCAGCGCAGGGAGAGAGACGGGCTGTGTTAACCGCCGCTGCCGTCACATGTGCTGCGTCGCGTGGTTTAAAGAGGAGGAGGAGGAGGAGAGAGGAAAGAGAGAAGAGGCACCCAAAAAAAAAGCCATGGAAAAAATGAGTGGAGGAACACAAGCAAGGGCAAAGTCAGCAGGGAGAGAGAGAGAGAGAGAGAGAGAGAGAGAGAGAGAGAGAATTTGTGACAGAGTGGTGGGTAAAGATGGAGGGCGAGAGACTTGGAGAATAAGTGGGAGGGGGTAAGAGAGACAGAGACAGAAGGGACGAGAAAGAAAGAAAGAAAGAAAGAAATAAAAGGTGAAATTGACACTAGAGAACACAAGAGAAGCTAGAGAGAGACAGAAGTTGCGAGAAAGGGAGGGAGAGAAACAGGAGACAGAAAAAGACATTGGAATCTCAAACATTGCTGGTCATCCTGTTCTTAAGGTGATGGAGGCAAGGGCGTAACTTTGGGTTCAACACTGGGAGGGGAGGGAGGGGGGGGTGTGAGAGCTCCGCTTTTGAGCAAAAATAGAAATTTTGAGCATATCAAACACTTCATTTCCTGCATACTGGTGATTTCTTTTCTGCAGCAATGTGTGCCTTTTCTGCATTAAGTTACGGCGCAAATGTCTTTATTTATGTGAAGGGTTGTGACCCCCCCCATCGCCCTGTAAATTAAGCCTATGGACGGAGGTCTACTTTGTTCAGCAGGGAGTTGAAAAATAATGATATCAAGGTAGAGGAGTCTTTCTCTGCAGCTGCCTGCATGGATGGTGGGTTCTTTTTGCAGTAATTAATTATCTTTGTGAGCACGAGGGACGCTCATCGCCCCAGCGTCTCACTGATGGATCCTGTAACGAGCTTTATCATTTTTTTCATTTTATTTTTTTCATCATTTATTAGATAGAAAATAGAATAGATTTTTACCATGAACAGTTGGCATGACAGGACAAATTTAGGGGAAACTGATTGTCTGAGGATTATTGTGGTTTTACTAGGAGGCTTTCCTCTTTTGCAACAAAAAAATTAAACACGATGTGACATTAAAGGAACTGTCACGATTTAAAGGAATATTTTGTAATATCTTTCTTCAGTTTCTTGCCATAAACTAGATGAGAAGATTGACCCCGCCGCTCTCATATCTGTACAGTAAATATGAAGCTACAGCGGACAGCTTCTTAGCTTAGCATAACGACTGGAAACCGCTAGCCTGGCTCTGTCTAAAGGTACCAGCTAACTGCCCTAAATGTTGAACTACTCCTTTAAAAACACAGCACATTTCATGATTTATTAAAACTGCGTGAAACAGCCATTAATTGCTGTTTTCTTTGTGCATAAGAAGTGACAATTAAGGAACGGATTTATTACAGCGTTCCAAGAAGACGGAACAAGACGACCCTATCTCTCTGTTTGTTTAACCTTTTGCGCGCTGTAGCGTTCCCACAAATGTAACGGCGCGTGGCTTCAGACGTCAGCCACGTTGGAGGTGTCACACAAATGTTTCGAGATCCGATTGCCGTCGCGACTTTTACAGAAAAGTGACTCCTGTAACGCGATCGCAGTGTGTAAAATGTCCAGCACCTTTTAGGAACGAGGTGCATGTCTGATATAGAGTGAGAGAAAGAGAGGAGGGAGAAAGAGGAGGAGAGAGACAGGCCAACAGAAAGAAAGAGAGAGGGGGGGGGGGGGTAAAGCAAGCCTGTCAGCCCAGACCGCGGCTCCACGCTCTATTTTAGACTACCACATAATTGAAACAGTATTTGCTGAGATCTGTGTGTGCCTCTCTCTCTCTCTCTCTCTCTCTCTCTCTCTCTCTCTCTCTCTGGCCCCACCACAGTTCATTCAGCCTCTCTGCCACATCTCCTGTGTGGCATATACTGTAGGAGTTAAATACAGCTGAGGCTGGGAGGAGGGGGGTCATGCAAGATCTTTTTTTTTTTTTTGAGAAATGCCTGAATTGCTCTTTTGATGCCTGGAAAAAGAGTTAACGATGAGCGACTCGGCACGGCGTGGAGAGAGAGAGAGAGAGAGAGAGAGAGAGAGAGAGAGAGAGAGAGAGAGAGAGGTGTCTGGAGCCGAGCCCGGGATGTTCATTAAGCAAACCGTAAAACATGATATGTTTTCTCCTTTATGCGCTTTGCCCGTTTTAATTATTCATCTGCCAGAGAGCCTGTCTCAAGCAATGTGTGTATGTGAGCACGTGTTAGTGTGTGTTTATGTATGCACGCAGCGCACACACACTTTGAGATGATTGACATGCTGAAATGCCTTTAATCTACCAATAGACAGCTTGTCTTACGATGTTTTCGTGTGCGTATGTGTTTATGATCTTACAGGTTTGATGTTGTAATGCTTTTAATCTCACAAACAGACAGCCTGCTTCACTGTGTGTTTGTGTGTGCGTGTGTGTGTGTGTGTGTGTGTGTGTGGTCGTGTGTGTGTGTGTTTGCATGTATGTTCTGTACATGCTACAGGCCTCACTGTGCCTCTCGATTTTCCCTTCACAGAGTGTTGTCAGTAAACACACTGAGGCCCACAGTAAGTTGAAACTGTCCAACGTGACAGAGAAAAACGCTGGGAAGTACTGGTGTCGCGCCTCCAACTTTGTAGGCAAGTCAGAAAACGCTTTCTGGCTTAAGATACACAAACCAGGTAAATCCTGAGCTCCGAGCGGCTGCCGCCGTCACCACATTTGATCCTCTGCTGTGTCTTCTCATCTCTGGCGGGCTCCTCTTGGTTGCGGGTTTGATTGGCTCACTGGCTTCCTAATAGGACCACACACACACACACACACACACACACACACACACACACACACACACATTCCTCTGCTAGAATTTAAGTTACAATGCTCACATTCTGTTAGCTAGTAGCTATCATCCATTTTAACGCCCAGTGCCACTTTGTCTTCCTCCCCGATCAATGACAAAGGATCTGCTTTGCTCTGGTGTCAGGTAAACCGTTCGCTGGTTTAATTTAAACTCACGTGTGTTGTACAGTAGCAGCAGCCGAGAGAAAACTCTAACTCTTCCTGCAACGTCTTATCAATAATCTTATCAAGTCAATTTTTGTCTATTACTGAGCGCTAAAAACAAGTGATAAAAACTGACATTGCAGTAAGAATATTTCAACCTGTTTTTAAGATAATGCAACATGTCTCAATAATCTTCTACATCGCTATCTTGAAAGAAGACAGAATAAAGCAGACTGCCGTACTAGAATCAATCACTTTTTCACTTAGAACGTAGAACTTAATACTACTAATAATAAAAGAGATGTTTTGTTTCTGGGATGCGTGTGGTTTTAGATTGAACCAGCAGGCTGCTTTGGCAGCGTGGTGAAGGTGCTGCTTGGGTGTTTTTCAGGTGTTGGTGTCGGTGCTGTCAGCCAAATATAACAGCACTGCTGACTCTTTCAGATCCTCCTGTCCTTTCCTCCAGCAGGCGGTTATTTGGTGTTTCCTCTAAGAAGCTTTTGGGCTCATAATATCTCTCTCTCTCTCTCTCTCTCTCTCTCTTTCTTTCCTCCCTCCTCCATCTTTCCCCCTCTCATCCTCCACAGACGGCAGGTATTAATACTACAGATAAGGAGCTAGAGATTCTCTTCTTGACCAATGTGTCTTTTGAGGATGCGGGCGAATACACTTGTCTGGCAGGGAACTCTATCGGCTTTGCTTACCACTCTGCCTGGCTGACGGTGCTTCCAGGTACATTCCTTTTCTCTCTGCGCGTCTGTGGACTTTTGTCAGCCATTTCTTCCATCACAAATGTTATACACGCCATCAAACTACGATTGCATCTGTACTGTTTTTTGCTCAGTAGCACATCTTTGACTTCTTTTTCAAACCAAATTATTGCACATGAGCAGAGATTGTTACTTGTTAACGCGTTTTAAAGGATGATTCCGGCGCAAAACGAACCTAGGGGTTAATAACAGATGTGTACCCACTCTGTCGTTCTCTTGGACATGTTTTCATGCTAATCGAATGTGTTTGTAGCTTGAAACAAGCTAGTGCGGACCGCTGATTAGCTTACAACGCTAGTATTGGGGGTCAGGGAAAGTAAAAACAAATCGCTATTTATACCACTAAAAAGGGTCAAAATATCACCACACTTCAACGGTAGCATATTGAAGGTCCCTACATGTTAACCGAAGCATTGAGAACTTTGTAAGTGTACAGACAGTTTATTAAAAAGATAGTTTAGAAAGACAGTAGCTCCCAAGACGGCGGCAGCCTGTATACGCGACTGTCTTTATAATCTATCTTTTTAATAAACTGTCTGTACACTTACAAAGTTCTCAGTGCTTTGGTTAACATTTATTATTATGCTGCCGTTGAAGTGTGGTGATATTTTGAGCCTTTTTAGTGGTATAAATAGCGATTTCTTTTTAATTTCCCTGTGCCCCGAACACTAGTGTTAGCGCTAGCTTGTTTCAAGCTACAAACACATTCGATTAGCATGACAACATGTCCCAGAGAGCGATCGAGTGGGTACACATCTGTTATTAACCCCTAGGTTCGTTTTGCGCCGGAATTGTCCTTTAAGTGTTGCAACTTATGTCATGGCCCCTTTAATTGGACGATCTGAACGTGCAATCCAGCCCCCGTTGTAAGACACTTTTTAATCAGCGCAAATTGTTTGACTAAATGTCTCAAGGCTACGAGGCACAAAGTACAATCTCCCCCGGGAGAAACATATCGCAGGTGCAATTACCTGCTGCAGGGATAAAACTACAAGCTGATTACATGTGATCTGTTTCTTCTTTTGATTTATAGATGTTATTCCATAGAAAAGTGCTTCTTACAATCTGTTCAGGTAAAACGTGCTACTGAGCAAAGCAATATTCATCGTTAATTATGAAGAAGAAATATTTTCAGTGAGATTAGGGGTGGAAAAGTATGAATAAAGCATCAAAATGATCATGTTTCTCACTAAATTCTTGTGTTTTGACTGACTGATCCCATGTTCGTGACCTCCTCCTCCCAAAGCAGTGAGCCCAGAGAAGGAGGACTACTACGCCGACATCCTCATCTACGTGACGGGTTGCGTGCTCTTCATCCTCGCCGTGGTCATCGTCGTCCTTTGCCGCATGCGGATGACGACGCAGAAGACGCTGCCCACGCCGCCCGTGCAGAAACTGTCGAAGTTCCCCCTCAAGAGACAGGTAACAGAAAGTAGATACAAGATTCGTATGAACACTTTCCCCTCTTTTTCTGTCTCTCTGTGTTTAGTTGAGCTTTATTTAATATACTACCTTTGGTCCAACATTATGCAGACGGAGATGTTCGAGGAGTATAATTTATATATCTGGCCTTTTTTCCCACAAAACTGCATTGAAAACATCATATAACCTGCAAGAAAACAGAAATAATTTCATTCCTGAGGTTTTGGCATAATTATTAAGCATTTTTTTAATTCCTCAACATTTCAGCAAACTCAATTGGCTTTAGACACAAACCTTTGAATTTCAGGGTGTATTCCAGACACAGAAAGTTAAGAAAAATCATGCGTTATCTTTGAAAATCAAGACATTTCAGGAAAGTGTTTTAACACTTTGATTGCATCAAATTCTGTTTTAAATGGGCCCTTTTCTCTAAACTGAACTGCAGCAGAATTATTTTAACAAAACAACCTCAACAGTCAAGGAAGGAGTAACATCAAGGAAGCACCCTGAATGAGTTATGGAGAGTCATGGAAAAATAGTGTCATTTATTTTTGCATCGGTGCCACAATGACAAACCTGCACAACCACGTGCATTTGATATCTGTCTTTTCAACTTCCACAACTTCTAAAAAGAATTGCTCGCAGGACAGGACTCACGCAAGCTGAGAGTATAAATAAATAAATAGAGACAGTTATCGTACGTCTATCCGCTCTCTCGCTGTCCGGCTGTGTTGATGCCGTCGTGCGGACGCTGGAAGGCATCACACTGGTGGCATGTGTTCACATTTATCTTGGAGCAGATTCAGCTCGGGGATATTTATGCCCTCCCGTGACTGTCAGTGTTAGTTTTAGATTTCACTCTGTGTAACGCACACTCGCCCCCTCAACTGTTTGGAGAGAGACATAAAGTGGAGCAGCTGCGTCGCCACAGCCCGCAGTCGGCACAAACTCTTTGCGTCATTGTCTCTCAGGGGTTCGAGGCAGACCTCGGTCAAGGACCGAGTCAAATCATGACCAAGTTCAAACACAACACAGACCAGGACAAGTTCAAGACCAAAATTCAATTTTATTTATAGTGTCAAATCACAACAGGAGTTATCTCAGGACACTTTACAGATAGAGTAGGTATAGACCACACTCTATAATTTACAAAGACCCAACAAGACCCCCCCCCAAGAGCAAGCATTGGGTGCGACAGAAGCGAGGAACAACTTCGGACAGACCCTGGCTCTTAAATAGATCAACACTTTGTGAAATTTGCTTATTTGCTTTCTTGCAGAGCATTAGATGAACAGATTGATACCATTATCATATGCCTGCTGAATATGAAGCTATGATAACAAACCTTTCTTGAGTCGGTTAGGGGTTGGTTATAACTTTAAGTGGATCCAGATCCGAGGATTCTGTTAGATTATCATATATCATTTATAGACAGGATTCTATATCTTAAAGCGGTGTTTCTCAAAGGGCTGCTCGAAAAAAATCGCAATCAGTATACGCATTGACTTGAATTGAATTTAAAAAACAGTAAAACAGTTAAACAAATCGACAGTGGAAACACTGTGAACTGTGAAACTGTGAAATGTCCCTTCATACTTTTCCCGCTCAAACTTTTTTTTCCCTCTCATTCAGAACACCAGACAAAATAAGAGTTTGCTTTACAAAATGTCACATGCAAAATAATCGTTTCTCTCGACTACTCTGTTTTTGTGATCGTTAGGAGCCCAAATCGTAATCACGATTAAAAATGATCGTGAAGGTAGGAATAATTGCACAGCCATGGTTGAGCTCTCTAGACAGGCAGGGAAAAAGGTTGAGTCAACATTCATCAGAGGCTCTACCAGGAGAAGTTGGAGTCCAAACAGGTACGAGGATAAGTCCAAGAAGGGTAAAAGGCTTTCTGAAGACCAGGCCAGAGTTCCCTCTCCACACTGATTAATAGACCCTCACCCGTCTTCTCCTCTATTCACTCCACTTCACTCTCATCACAAGACTTCTATCTGAGCTTCTATTTCTTTTCTTATTACTTCTCTGTCTCATATCATCTTCAGGCAGCGCGGTTTGGCTCTCGTTCTTTGGGTTTCTTGTGATATTGGTGATCCAGAGTGTCTTCCGTTATTGGGTTAATGGCACTGCGGAAGATCATCTGAAAGAAAGGTAGAATGAAAGTGCGGATGAGTTTATCCACCCTGCCCCAGCCTGCTGGACTCCCACAGCCTCTGTGTGCTTGTTCTGTGCGAGCTCCAGCTTTCCATCTTCATAATTAAGGGGTTGTGCTCCTCAAAATGCAAAAAGATGCATTTTTAGAACGGAAAACTGTTGCCTGAAAGTCATAATTCAGTTCTTGGAAAACAAACACATGACTGTTAAAAACCAAAGTCAGGATTCATCTGGAAAGGATGTAAAATACTGTGTTTTCTAATTAGGCCATGTTACATAAAAGTAGCGTTGTTTGGTTATATTAGGTAGAAGCCTCATCTTTTTAAAAGGTTTTCTAATTGTAGCCTTTTTTCTGCTACCTTCTTATGCATGCTCTTATAAGGTAGTGCAGGGAAAGATATTATTGCATTTTTCTGTAATCTTTGCTTTGTTTTTTGTAAAGCTAATCTCCCGGTTCTCTCCTTTCTTTTTCATAACTCTGAGTAAATCTCCCATAAAACCCCTGGCAGATATTACTTTTCATGCCCCTGAAATTGTGGTCAGGGCTGCTTTTTTTTAAGCTTCACATCATTTTTTCTCATTTTTCTCGGGTGGAGATGTTGAAGAGGGAAGTCTGGTAAGTGGACATGTATGTTAGAGGACCCAACCTGAAGGGGCCGAGCTGGCAGACTCTGACATAAACAGATTCATCAACCCCCCCCCACCACCACCACCCACCCACCCATCCTCCCAGCAGTGAGATAAATGGCGGAAGGATGTCGAGCCCGCGGGTTCAGCGGCAGCAGGACCGCCAGTCTGGAAATGGAGCTGGCTGATGGATAGAGACATCCATCCCACCTCTGCTCCCTTCTTCATTCGTCTTTGTTACCGCCTGCTCCCTCCTGTGCACAGCCACGGGCCGGCTGTTTGTAAAAGTCTCCGCCGGTGTCAGAAGTCAGGCTGGTTTTTCAGAGAAACTCTGAGCTGCCGACACAGCTCCGACATTAATCCTGAGATGTGTGATGTTGGCAGTCTGTCGCTGCCAAAAAGCATTCCATCTTAAAGTTATTCCATCATTGATGCAGTCTTTAAATGCATTTGCAAATGCATTGATTTTTACATCAAGAAAGTCCGAACCGAGGTTAACGCTTCACTTCTCTACGAACCAGAGCGTAAACATTTTCAGCATCTTACAAGGAAATGTTTGTTTTATTTATATTTGCTATTTCAGTTTCTAGGTTATTGCCTTGACATTTCAAATCAATTACTGTAGACTAACAAGGGAAACATGTATCTGGCAACAGTGTTGTAGTCAAATCACCAACCGTCGAGTCCAGGTCAAGTCTCGAGTCCCCAGTGTTCAAGTCCCAATCCAATTTGGAGTCACCATTACCTGAGTTCGAGTCCGAGTTGAGTCACAGGTCTAGAGAATAGCAGCTCAATTTGGACTCTAGTCCGAGTCCAGAACTTGAGCACTCCATCACTGCCTATTACACTTAAAAAGTATCGTCAGAAACTTCATCCAACTTCCGAGTCCTATTTCATTAAAGCTCAAGTCCGAGTTCAGAAATCCTCGAGTCTTGATGACTTGGACTCGGAGTCCAAGTTGAGTCACGAATCCGGAGAATAGCGACTCAAGTAGGACTCGACTCCGAGTCCAGGACTGTCTGGCAATGATGTGAGATGAATTTAGTTTTTTGGGGGCGTTTTCAGCAATTTTGTCTAATATGTTTCCATAACGTTTCTTAATATAAACTGAGATTTATTTTGAATTATGAAATTTAAGCCAATTAAATGACTGATACGGACAATTATTTTAAGTTTTCTTCCCTCTGTAAAAGTACTATCCCGTCTAAGATTAGATTCTAACTTTAATATCAAGATGAAGGTTAGAACACGGAGTAAAAATATGTTGGTCTTCCTCTCTTCCCTCCGTCTCCGTGTTCAAAGACACATCACCTCATCCCTTTCGGAGTCTATAACAGTCTGTTTTTGGTCCCCAAGCAGGTGTCCTTGGATTCCAACTCCTCCATGAACTCCAACACCCCGTTGGTCCGGATCGCCCGCCTGTCGTCCAGCGACGGGCCCATGCTGGCCAACGTCTCGGAGCTGGAGCTGCCTTCCGACCCCAAATGGGAGTTTCCTCGAACACGGTAAGAAAAATACTTCCCCAGATCCAGTGGTGGAATGTAACTTACATTTACCCAAGTACTGTACTGTACTATTATCATTGCTAATGCTATTCAATTGTTTTGTTGCTGTCTGTTATTTCTGTGTTCCTTAAATTGTAAAGTGCACTGAGACCATGTCTAATATTGATTTTACACTTTAAATACATTTGATTGATTGACTTAAGTACAAATTTAAGTAAACATTTTAAGTACTTATAAATATTGTACTTTTTACTCCACTACATTCATTTGACAGCTTTAGTTACTATTTACGTTACAAATTGAGATTTTTGCACACAAACGCATGTAGTTTATAAAAATATGTTTTATTATAAATTAAACTACCCAACAATATAATCGCCTACAAGTCCAGCTGTAATGATTAGTAGTTTTGATAGTTTCCACTGCAGAGTGCATTTACTTTTAATACTTTAAGTACATTTTTCTGATGATACTTACATACCTTTACTCAAGTAACATTTTCAATGCGGGATTTTACCGTGTGGTATTAATACTTTTACCTAAGTCCATCCATCTATCTTCGTCCGCTTATCCGGGTTCGGGTCGCGGGGGCAGCAGCTCCAGCAGGGGACCCCAAACTTAAAGCCACATTAACCAGCTCCGGCTGGGGGATCCCGAGGCGTTCCCAGGCCAGGTTGAAGATATAATCCCTCCACCTAGTCCTGGGTCTTAACCGAGGCCTCTTCCCAGCTGGACGTGCCTGGAACACCTCCCTAGGGAGGCACCCAGGGGGCATCCTTACCAGATACCCGAACCACCTCAACTGGCTCCTTTCGACGCAAAAGAGCAGCGGCTCTACTCCGAGCTCCTCACGGATGACTGAGCTTCTCACCCTATCTCTAAGGGAGACGCCAGCCACCCTCCTGAGGAAACCCATTTCGGTCGCTTGTACCCTTTACCTAAGTAAAGGATCTAAATACTTCTTCCACCACCGTCCAGATCTGCATCCATCACTGTTGTCTAAACGCCTGTCAGAAGGAAAAAACATGGTGCGCTGTGGATGCCAAGCAACATATTTCAGAGTTGACACATAATGTATTGTTGTCCTTGTAACGTTATGTGCTGTGAAACAATGCAAGCCACCAATACATCACGGTTACCGTGACAACTTCCTCCACGCTTATTGTACCTGGCAATCAAATTGGTCTCATTCAAAACTGTAGAGAGAAATAAAACAAAAATGTCCCCGTCAACACTGCTTGCAGCAGAAATCCCAGCTTCTGAGACTTGTCTTGCTGCTGTTTCAGGCTGACTCTGGGTAAACCTCTGGGCGAGGGCTGCTTCGGCCAGGTGGTGATGGCCGAGGCCATCGGCATCGACAAGGAGAAGCCCAACAAGCCGCTCGACGTCGCTGTGAAAATGCTGAAAGGTTAGTGATCGTCGTACACAAGCTTTGAGTGACAGCGGTGGTACTGTGCTCTTTTTTTTCATTTAAAATTGGTCTCTCCCCCATCATTAGTCTTTGATAAATGACTTCTATTTATCTCCCTGTGTCTGTTTTTACCTGATTGTTTAAACGTTGTAGCTGTTGTAATTTAAATGTTATTTATCTAAATTATTTATATGTATGTGTTTCAAATTAGAGTATTTTTATTAATTATTTATTAGAAGGATAACCCCTTGAGATGAATCATCTCATTTTTGAGGTGGTCCTTATGACAATTATACAGAAAATAAAAAATACATTCATACATACACACAACACTCCCAAGCCTAACTACTCCAACACCGACTTATGTTTTTTAGAATTGTTATTATTGACTGGTGCTGAGAGAGTGCCAAGGCACATTGTATTTCATTGCTGTGGTACTTTGTACTAATATGCATATGACAATAAACTTGAACTGAACTGAACTGATCGCTTTATTTTTGCATTAAGAACAGGTTCTTATTTAGAATGGCGGCCTGAGAAGTGACAAAGCCACTTAGGGGGAAGTGAAGGAGGGGCAAGGAAATGAAATACCTTTCCTAAAGGAAATCAGCAGAATTGTGTCTTTCCCTCTCTGTTTTTACACATATAACAATGTGGTTTTCTCATATCTGTTATAGTCTCAAACTGAAGTCCTGCTTGTGTCTGTGTTTCTGTCCCTTGTCGCTAGATATTCACTACAATAACACTCTGTTTTGTTTGTCTCAGACGATGCCACGGATAAAGATTTGTCAGACCTGGTGTCGGAGATGGAGATGATGAAGATGATTGGAAAACACAAAAACATTATCAACCTGCTCGGAGCGTGCACACAGGACGGTGAGGCCACGCTTCATTACAGAGGAGATGATTTAACAATAGTTCTAAACTGTGTCCTGTAAGTGACGCTGTGCTCCGTGTTGCTGGCAGGTCCTCTGTACGTCCTGGTGGAATACGCCTCTAAAGGCAACCTGAGGGAGTACCTGCGGGCGCGGCGCCCACCGGGCATGGACTACTCTTTCGATACCTGTAAAATCCCCGACGAGCAGCTCACCTTCAAAGACCTGGTGTCCTGTGCCTACCAGGTGGCCCGGGGCATGGAGTACCTCGCCTCGCAGAAGGTCAGCCGCCATGACGCTGTGTCCCTAATGCTAATATGCAAACGCTGTTTCACTCAACTAAGCCTCTGTGTGTGTGTGTGTGTGTGTGTGTGTGTGTGTGTGTGTGTGTGTGTGTGTGCGTGTGCGTGTGCGTGGATGAATGCATGCTTTTTTTTGTTCCTAAGAAGAAAAGGCCTTGGGCGCCTGGGTAGCTCACTTGGTAGAGCGTGCGCCCCATGTACAGAGGCTCAGTCCTTGCCGCAGCGGCCGCAGGTTCAATTCCAACCTGTGGCCTTCTGCTGCATGTCATTCCCCCTCTCTATCCCCTTTCATGCAGTAGCTGTCCTATCAAATGAATGCCTGAAATGCCAAAAAATAATAATAATTACATAATAATAATCTTAAAGAAGAAAAGGCCAACAAGTATTAGTTAGTTGCAGCCCTATTGGAAACACTTGAAAGGTTGTAACTACGGTTAAGAGCTTTGCAAAATTTAGAACGTCCTCAATGGGATCAGGTTTAAATCAGTTTTACAGGACCGGTACAGGAGCATCAGCACCAGATCCAGCAGGATGCTTAATAGCTTCTTTCCACAGGCAGTGAGAGGATTCTAAATAGACTGTGCCCCCTGCCAATGCCCCCCACACTCCACCACCCAACCCTGGGCCATTATCTGAGCTAAAAAAGGACTCTACTAAATGCACACCGCCACTTTACATATTCTGTGTTGAGCACCATTACACCTTAACACACTGTGCTGCTAACTACATAGTACTACAGCACCTGTACCATCTACTGTTTTAACGGTTTTTAAATGTTTTTTAGTCTATGTATTCTTACGTACGTCTGTATGACTGTTGTCTTTTCCTGTTGCACTGCAAGTGGCTAGTGGAGAACAGTCTTTTCATTTTCTTTATGTATGTTAGTACACAAGGAACTATATCAAATAAATGAATCGGATTTGCAATCTAAGGTAAGTGAATGGCTTGGAATACGTTTCCAAACCAAATAACTTTGGAAGTTAGGAGGAGTTTGGAGGTGATAAAGTCAGACAGTGGTAAATGAAAGTTGTCCGCCTACAGTGCATCAGTGTACGAGAATGTTTGTGTGTGTGTGTGTGTGTGTGTGTGTGTGTGTGTGTGTGTGTGTGTGTGTGTGTGTGTGTGTGTGTGTGTGTGTCGCCGTGTGTCTGATGCATTTGTACTTCTCCCCTCAGTGTATCCATAGAGACTTGGCAGCCAGAAACGTCCTTGTGACAGAGGACAACATCATGAAGATCGCCGATTTCGGCCTCGCCAGAGATGTGCACAATATAGACTACTACAAAAAGACCACCAACGTAAGTCTCAGTCGGTCAGCTTTTCTCTGTCAGAAATAAGTATTGACTAATTATGTTAGGCCTTGAATGCACAAAGTGAAGGTTTTGAACATTTTGCCCAGAAATAAATATTCTACAGCGGTTTCAAGATTCCTCGAGGCTACAAAATCAAATTAGGTGATAGAATACTTTGCACAGATTTCATAACAGTGCTTGGGTGAAGATCTTAGAAGATCTTTACACTCAAGAAAAAAAAAACGAAACATTTGTATATTTTGTAAGGATTTGATGTCTAAGCAGGTAAAGGCATGCAAGTTCAGTTAACCGAGCTGATACAGATGACAGACATTCTACATAGGGCTGGGCAATATCTCAATATTACTCCACTGTAATATCATGATATGAGACTAGATATCATAATCATTATCATCTTATCATCATAATATCGTGATATGGCAAGTGTTGCCATTTCTGCTTTTAAAGGATTTATTACAGTATAATTTGCCTTTAACCACTTCATTAAATCTACATTATTGATGATTATTTATCTAAAATCTAATTGTGAAAACATTTTGTATCGACAAGAATATCGATATACTGTATATTTGATTTTCTCCATATCGCCCAACTCTTACTATACAACACACAGTATACCTGTTAAATGAATGTGTCTTATGATAATGACAGGCTAGCTGAAGGTGTGAGGACAGTGGTGTGTGTTTGGGTCCATGTTTTGCTGTCTGCTGTGTACAGAATGCTTCTGCTGACCAAAGCGCTTCTGTTGTGCCTCTGTTGTTGCAGGGCCGTCTGCCCGTGAAATGGATGGCTCCCGAAGCTCTGTTTGACCGGGTCTACACGCACCAGAGCGATGTGTGAGTTTGCACAAACTACCCGTCACATGCCAACGGTCCGCTCATGTGGAGCTGCTCCTGCCGCTGTACACCGGCGGAATCCGGGTTGTTGAAATATCGTGACGGTGCGCGTTAGCATCAAAAGCCGAGTTTGTGCGTGTGAAAATGGATTCATAGCGTTCCCTTTCCAAATATCTTTCCGCTCACTGTCATCTCTGGGCCCACTTGATAATCCCCAGCCTCTTGTGTATCAGTGGCTCCGCATTCCTCGCAGCGTTTGTTCTTTATTCTCCCGACGCGACATCTGAGAGAGAGACGGAAACACAATAGAGTCTCGACAACTGGTTTTATCAGCGCAAATCCAAGAACAGAAATGAGTTAAGAGGGTCAGTGGATTAATCACGGTTTATTAGCGTAGATCCAATCTGCCCTAGAACAGAAGACGATAAGAGGGTCAGTGGCTTTGTCACAACGTGTTCCATTGGGGCAGGTTCCTACAACCATTCATAGGAACCGGGTTCGCCGTAGACAGTCTTAAACATAAACATACATTCCAGTTGTTACAATATTTCTAATTTATCTAATATGTTTTAAATCCAGTGGTCCCTTATTCTCCAGTCCATCTCCTTACACTGAGTTGCATGTTACCTACAACTTTAATTACACACACAAACAACAACAACAACAACAAAACTCTTACCCCTTATTTTCCACTGGGCGTGTCTGCGCTGCGTTCTGGAGGCGTCGCGACCCCCGCTAGCAATCACCATTCAAATCAATGCTTGATATTCCACCACCCGCGTCACGCCAGTAGCGTGCGTGAAGCCGCTCTCCGCTCCACTAAAGATCCACACCAGGTCTATTTTCAGGCGAGCCGCGGGGCGTTCATAAAGCCAGGCAGGAAGTGAAACAGCGAGAGCATTTAGTCAATTTACCAAAACACACCCCCCCAATATCGTATACGTCTCACGGACAATGAGAGAAACATAATAGACATCATTTTTATAAGGACAACGCCAGAAAAGAGAAGGCATGGAGTTTAATTACAGGAGTGCTTGGAGTGGAAGGTAGATACTAGCTTAATAAACACGCTATTGTTCTGTGAAGTACCTGTAGAGACAATAAAATCTGCGAGTCGGACAGCAAGACGCTCCGCTTCGAAGACGCTCCCGGTGCGGTATGGCACGTGGCGGAGGACGGAACAAAACCGGAACGCAGCACAGACGCGCCCAGTGGAAAATCGGAGTCACTTACATTTCCCCCCACAACGGCGTCATTTTTATCCTTTTACACAAAGCAAAACAAACAAAGAAACACACTCCAAGAATAGCAATATAGAAGCTATTTCATTGACATTAGCAGCCACAGCAACCTCCGCATCACATACAGTTACATAGAATAAGACATATGAAGTGCAAAAAGTACCCAAAAGCTCCTAGCCCCGTGCCTCCCCAGCCACATCCAGCCAAGGTGACCATCCATCCATAAATTCTGCATTTTGTAATCTCAGTATGAAAGTAATTTTCTCCATTGTATGGACCAGAGATCTTCAACAGGGGGTCCAGGACCCCTAGGGTCTTTTTCAAAAATGAAAAAGTCTTTACGTGAATCCAACATCATATTAGCAAATATTAATCCCCACTGATGATAGTCTGACTGACCCATAGGTAAGGTAGTCACTAAGATAGCTATCCACAGATACAGTACATCCTAAGGAAGGGCATGTATGTTTAACATTAAAACATGATTTATAAAATCATGCCAACAATTATTATTTTAATAGCTTAGTATTCTATGCAGAAAGGGTTGTGTAAAGGCTTTAGGTGTCCCTACACATTATTGTAGGCCCGGTTTAACATGAAACTTCATTTTATTCAATATTAGTAGTAGGGGGTCCCTGCTCCATCTCTCTTTCAGTTAAGGCGTCCTTGGCTTAACAAACGCTGAAGACCCCTGGAATAGACTCCCAAGCGCACCTTTTCCGACCTCTGATTGCTCCTGTGTTGGCTGCGATCAGGAGAAGAAAAGGCCAGTTTAGGCGAGGAGGTCACAAAGTCAATCTGTGTTGCGGTAGCTGAACCCCTCTCAGCCAGACGCTGTGTCCCCAGCACAGGCATCCAAGCCAAACACGGGCCCCTGTCAACACTGGCTCGCCGTGTGATTACACTAGACTGGGAACAAGCCGAGAGGAGAATCAGCCGGCTCTGTTATTTCAGCAGGTCTGGATTACAGAGTCAATCCTCCCGCCAAACCTCCTCCTCCGCACATACAGTAGTCGCTCTGCAGCCAGTTTACTCTCACACACACCCCCCGGGGGACTCTGACTTTTGACCTGCGATGTTTTTTTTTTTTTACTGAAATGTGTTACACTGAAACAGACGGGAGACAATTAAAACACATTAAAACAAATCTGTCACGCACTCACATCCAAACGACACGCAAACAGCAGCACAGCAAGGAAAGGGCTGGATATAAGGAAGGTTTTGCATGCAGCATTTGGCATTACAGCTCGTGCAGCTTTCCAAACATTTGCAGCTCTAAAGGCAGAACTAGCTGTGAGAACACTCAGGGAGCCATTTTAGTTGGATTTTTACAGTCGTTTTACACTTTTTGCAGAGAGAAAGTAAGTAATAAGCATCATCAAGTTGTGATTCAAAGTCAAAGTTTCTACCAATACATTTAGATCTGAATTAATTTTTCAATTGCACATAAACTAATGCCGATATAGACCTTTTAATTCTTCAGCCTGCAGATTTTTTTTTCTCCCAGTGCCAATATCACGGAGGTGAGGATTTTATTTTGAAAAGCTTCAGAGGTGTCAGTCTATAAAAGCTGCAGAGAGCAAACCTCACTGCACCTTCAGGGCGACTCAATATCCCGTTAAAAGCAGTGACCGTGGATAAGGTGCTGGTTTATGAAAAATATACAGCACAAGACAAAAGCCTTTGGCATTGACTCATTTGCAGAAATGATATATAGGATAGAAAACACCACCAGTAAATCAATAACAGCATGTGTTATTTTACAACGTAACATCAATAAATATTGTGATATACCTAATTGTCTTAAAACACGATTGAGAAAGCAGATTTTTATTGTGTCTTCTCTTTTCATGCCAATTTCTACTTCTACTCTGCTACATTTCAGAGAGAATTATACTTTTTACTCCACTACATTCATCTGACAGCTTTAGTTACTAGTTACTTTACAAATTAAGATTTTTTTGCACACAAAACACAGTTTATAAAATACAATGTCTTATTATTATACTTATTATATAAGTCCAGCTGGAATGATTAGACCATCAAACACACAATTGTTTGGATCAATTCCAGTTTCTAAGTGTGAGGATTTTTCTGCATTGAGTACGTTTACTTGGAATATTTTAACTACATTGTCCTGGCGATACTTACATACTTTTACTTAAGTAACATTTTCAATGCAGGACTTTTACTTGTAACAGAGTATTTTTTACAGTGTGGTATTAGTACTTTTATTTAAGTTAATGGAACACGCCGACTTATTGGGACTTTGTCTTATTCACCGTATCCCCCAGAGTTAGATAAGTCCATACACACCCTTCTCATCTCCGTGCGTGTCGTAACTCTGTCTGACGCCCCCACCACTAGCCTAGCTTGAATCACTCTGCCCAAGTGTGACAATACAACATCACAACATGTAAATAGGAACATGTTGGCGTTATTTTGTCACTTATTGGTGAGCAGTTGGCTAGATGGAGCCGGTTACCTCCAGGATCTGTGCTAAGCTAGGCTAGACAGAGTTACGACACGCACGGAGATGAGAAGGGTATGTATGGACTTATCTAACTCTGGGGGATACGGTGAATAAGCTAAAGTCCCAATAAGTCGGTGTGTTCCTTTAAGGATCTGAATACTTCTTCCACCACTGGTCTGCAGTTTCTGTTTCTTCTTTTCTACCTCTGAATATTGATGTCTCTCTGTTTCACCACAGTCGCCTTTCCCTCTCTCTGTGTATTTGGATGGCGGGCATGCGGCTCGGCCAGTAGCGCCTGTGTTCCGCCCTCCGGACCAGAGTGCGGATAATTAGATAAAGCCCGCTGAGCGCCCGCAGTGGGGGGGGGGAGGGGTCTGATTCTGATTCACTGGATGAAACGGACCAACAATAGTACACTGGGTTAATAGAGCACCATTATCTGATTACCGTCCCTCATTTTTTTTAACCATTTAGGAATATAATGCAGCAGTTCACTCGAGCTGTTGCCACAGACAGAAAGAAAAAGACAGGATGGCTCGGCTTAGAGATACAGCAGCTTCTGGAAGAGGCAGCAGCTGGACCATAACTGTACTGTAGATACAGAACAATACGGATTCTATTCCTGTTTTGTGCTCAGGGCTTGTAAGCATTTTTGGAAACTGTGGGGTATGCCATAGGGCTGCAAAAAATCTAAAAAATGTATACTCAAACCGAACAAAACCTTTTATTCCCATTTCTCTAATGAGTTTGAGTCTTGTCTCCTTTCGGTCTTAAGGGACGAATTGTTGATTTTTTACAAATATTGACTGACTGTCCCGGATAATAAGAATGTCAAATTGATTTTTAAATTGAGTGCAGTAAACATTATTGAGGATCAATATTTCCCCAACCATCTGTGAAACACAGGCCTGTTGGCTGCTTCAGGCCATGACTGGCGTTTGAACTCTAATCTGTATTCATTGTGTGTGTGTGTGTGTGTGTGTGTGTGTGTGTGTGTGTGTGTGTGTGTGTGTGTGTGTGTGTGTGTGTGTGTGTGTGTGTGTTCAGGTGGTCCTATGGGGTGCTGTTGTGGGAGATCTTCACCCTGGGAGGCTCGCCGTACCCAGGAATCCCAGTAGAAGAGCTCTTTAAGCTGCTGAAGGAGGGACATCGGATGGACAAACCTGCCAACTGCACCCATGAACTGTAGGTGTCTTTATGAATTGTAGTTATAATCAGAGTATATGTGGTTATAGCGGGAGGCAGCTCAGCGGGGCTGTAGTCAAGTCCACCTTTGTTCGAGTGCAAGACAAGTCCAAGACCAGGACTAGGCGAGAATGAGTCTTGACCAAGTCCAAATGAGAGACTGTCAAGACTCAGACAGAAAGGATCAAATTAGGCCACATTATTTACTTTATAACAATTTCACTTAAGTCACATAAAGCTGAAGTGCAACTTTACATATTAGATGTTGAGTCTTTATTCTGTTGTAACAAGAACATTCTGGACTGCCGATGGAAAATGTAACAAATAACAACAGGTGTCACTAACAAACTGTTCACAATTCTTAAACCTATTACTTGTCCTGAATAATCCAGAGTACAAAGGCCTTGCTGACATTGGGCCCTATTTTAACGATCTAAGCGCACGGGGTGAAGCGCATGGCGCAGATGCATTTTGGGCGTGTCCAAATCCACTTTTGCTAGTTTGACGGCGGAAAAAAGGCTCCGGGCGCATGGTTCAAAAGGGTTGTACTTAGTGTCTTCATTAATTCATAGGTGTGTTTTGGGCGTAACATGCAATAAACCAATCAGAGTGTCATCTCCCATTCCCTTTAAAAGCCAGGCGCGTTTGGACCTTGGAGCATTGCTATTATGATGGAGGATTTGCACCGTAATATTTTTATTTGTAATCTTTTGAATGTTTGTGTGCTGCTGTGCTTCCCTGTGTGTGTGTAACAAGCATAGTGTGCGCGCGCTGTGCACAACCCTAGGCACATTTTACTAATGCGCTGTTAAAATAACAATGAAATGCTGCGTTATTGACTTTAGACCAGGTTTTTGTTGGTCAATGGCGTGATCACTTCTCGCTGCCTCAAGATAGCAATACGCCCAGAATGCACCTGAACACACCTCCCTGTAAGACCAGCACGCCCATGGGCGCACAGTTGGGCGCAGGTGCATTTGCTATTTAAACGACGCGGGCGCTGGACGGGAAATTGACAACTGCGTCAATCTTAAACTAGCAAAGGCACTTGCGTCGGGCTTTGCGCTGCGCCGGGTGCAAGCTAGGACCCATTGTGTCTTTGGCCAAAATGAAAAGGATTGATACCTGATGATTGAGGTATATGATGCAGCCAGGCGTATACCGAGGACCAATACCAATGCCCGTTCTAGATGGATTTTGAATTAAACCAACATCTGTTTTCTGAAGGAGCGCACTTCATTAATGGTTTTGTTTTGAAAGAGGAAGTTAATTTAGAAAAAAAGCATATAGTGCTGGACTCGGTCGAGCCATACAGACCACAAGGATAGGACATACTGCACTGTATCTGAGGCCTACATTTCACAACTAATTGATGAATTTTCACACGTAATAAGTAGTTGCAAAAAAAACCTTCAAATGACCCAAAATATAAAAGGACAAGACCTCAGTGTTTTCATTTAATCTGTTTTGATGCATTCTGTACTCATAATCAGTTGTACTCAATTATGATATGAATATGAAATACCCAAAGTGGTTGAGTCTAAGTTTATTTTGAACATTAAACATTTTAAATAAATAGTAAGACAAATCAATACAAGGTGCGAATTAGGAGAAATTAATCCCCTTTTCCTTTGTACACTTTAAAAAAATAAATCCTTAGAAAAACGGATAATGTCCTGGCAGAAAATGACCGGTACCTTTTCCGTTAAGTTTACAGACATTTCTGTTAATCTAAAAATGGAAAAATTCTCTAAATTGAAAGTATATCCTCTGTACCTTTAAACGGACATTTCTGTTCAAAAAATCAAAATACGGAAAATCCCTTCTTATTAACACAGTGTTTTCTAACAGTGTATTGTCCTTATTGTGATGAGTTAAGAACACCCATCTTACATGAAATGTCTTTCCAAAATCTTGAAATGTTTTGGTGTACTGATGATGACCAAATGGAGTGGTTGTTTAGATTTAAAGTATATAAGTTGCTGACTTTTGTCTCTAAAGCATGGCAAAAGAGAAGGTTGATTTGTTTAATTTATCTTGCTATTCTGGTATCTGGTCTAGAGGATGGATACCCGAACCGGGCCGGGCCAGGCCGGGTTCGGACAGATATTTAGAAATGATGTTCGGGTTTGGCTCGGGCTCGGTCACATCAGCGCGATAAGGCATTGAACATTTTAAATTTAAAACAGCTTATTATGTAGGTAGCCAATGGGCCAATTCAATGCCTTTGAGAGAGGCATTAGCAGCTTATTTGGGTTTTGGGGTAAACTGTGGTGAACAGTGTCTTCTTGCAGCTGGAAACGCAACAAATAAAAAGTGAAAACTGTTTAAAACCAAAAATGATGAGCCTTTACTTTGCTTTAGCCGTAATTATAGAGCACCAGCATCCAGCTGCAGATCAAGTAGACCAAACACTGGCAACAGTCCATCTCAGATCTCAGTGTAGTTGTACATTCTGTATTTCATGTTTAATGGCTGAGCTGCAGAGTAACCGATGCTTGATGTGGCTGTTTCAGGTACATGATCATGAGGGAGTGCTGGCACGCCGTGCCATCCCAGAGACCCACCTTCAGACAGCTGGTGGAAGACCACGACCGGGTTTTATCCATGACCTCCACCGATGTAAGCCTCCTTGCACAGCTGCCGCTCACTCACAGCTTGAAAACACAAAACGTTAGCTTTATTTTCACCTCAAGTCAAGTCAACTCTATTGTCAATTCTCTCAAAATATGTGCCAGATATACAGAGGAATCGAACATGCGTTTCTCTCCAACTCACGGTGCAATAAGTACCAAATGTATCCCAAATATATACAATACAATGAATAAATTATATGTCACATCACTTCTACACCCTTCCACCATGTTTCAAAACCAGGCCAGTAGGGTTTCTGTAATCCTGCTGAGAGACAGACAGACAGACAGACAGACAGACAGACAGACAAACGGAGCAGAAAACATAAACTGCTTGGCAGAGGTAATACCACATTAACAAAGGTTTGGAAGTGAAGTTTAACGTATCATTTGGCCCCCTGAAAATAAAGATATACATACATATATTACAGCTGGTGATACTACGGTAACTTCCTGTTTACATAGTTAATAGAATTTTTAGTGGACAGCGCTACAGATCGATCTATCTCTAGCAGACCTCGTATAATAACAGATATTATATTATAACCCCATATTTCAATATAACCCCAATATTGAAACAAAAACTACACCCTTGTATGAATAGACATGTAGGCTATGTCTTATGTATGTCTAATGTTTAAAAGGAAGAAAGTAGATGGCAAATTAGGAGCCTTTGGCAGGTTTCTACACAAACCTGCATCTCATCAGCTGCTCATGGCTTTGACCAGCTTGCTGCTCAGCTGCTCCTCGTTGGCTCGGCAGGCTGAATGCCAGCAAGAACTCAAAACACAAACATAGTATTGTTACCTCCATGCACAAAGAAACACATTAAAATACAACCATAAAACAGAGGTTTATGTATTTTTTAAAGATGTTCTTTACAACCAATGTCTGACAACATTATGGAAAGGATCCCTACAGAGATGGGCCTTTTTTAAAACCTCGTTGAGACCTTTCTGTTTAACCAGAAACAGCTCTGAGGTCGCTAGCACTAAAACCACCAGACTCCATTGAAAAAAAAACATATTTTCACATGTAAATCAGTGAACTATGTGTTTATTTCAACCAAAACTAGAGTTGTGATTGTTGGAAAAGTGAAAAGACGACCCAAAACGGCTTTTCATAGTTTTATTTTGTTTCTATGGACTTTAATGAAGTGTATTTAACAATGCTAAAATTATTGTTTATTTACATAGTTTCTGGTGGCTTTAGAAAAGGATCTTACTCTTTAACAGAAAGGTCGACCTCTTTAGAAATCCTTTCCATAATGTTGTCAGACACAGAATATTAATCTGAGCCTGTCAGTGGCAACTTTTGTGAACGTGAATAGAAGCTGGACTAAGATTGGGCATCGAGAACCGATTCCTTCTTGGAATCGTTTCAAAAATTACGATTCCAGTGGAATCGTTTCTTTATTGGAATCGTTTTGAATCGTTTGGAGGATTTGGTTTCAAATCCGATCATCAGTTCCAAATTTAACATGCGCAAGTTTTGGGTTACGTAGCGGCCAGGTGCTTGTTGGGTTGCAGCCATGGAGCACAGTAAGCAGCGCTCCAGTGTGGCTTTATTTTACATTGAAAAAGCCCAGTAAAACTGCAAACCACCATTAAATCAAAATAAAACTTTCCTCTTATTTGTGAAATAATCATGTGACCCGTTTCAACTCCACCGTTCAAAGAACCGGAATCGAAAGGAAGAATCGGAATCAGAATTGTTCAAATCCAAACGATGCCGAACCCTAAGCTGGACAATTGCCCGATTAACTTACATTGTAGCTTGTTTCGCCGCTGCCGACTGCAGCGATCTCGCTTGATACTGGACCAATGACAAAGAGTGTTGTTCCCATCAGTCACCTAGACACAAAAACATAGGAGAATAGGGTCCAGGTTGAAAAAAACAGAACTTACTCTTTAACATACAAACAATCTAAGTGATAATTCATTAACACTCTTATAATTCTTGACTTGTTTATGTGAGCACAGAATGGATTTGACAGTGACAGCCCAGTGTAACCATTGCCCTCTCCTCTGACAGGAGTACCTGGACCTGGCGGTGCCCTTCGAGCAGTACTCGCCCACCTGTCAGGACTCCAACAGCACGTGCTCGTCCGGAGACGACTCGGTGTTCGCCCACGACCCGCTGCCTGACGAGCCTTGTCTTCCCAAACAGCTTCCCAGTAACGGGGTGATCAGGACATAAAAAACCCCGCAGCGGGGCAAGGGGAGGAGGCGGGAGTTGGACTTTAACTTCCTCTCACAGGTCGCCATGAACAAAACACCTCTCAGTGACTCCTCGACATTATGGAAATGAAAAACTCAGCATGCAATACTTCCACAGCGCTTCAGCTCTTCCATTCGTCTTAAAACTCTCGCTCGAAATCCCCCCAATCCTTTGACTTGAGTTTTTTTTTTCTTCCTCCTGCATCCTCCTCCCTCCCAGAAGACTCTTGAAACATTGAAGGATTATTTTTTTGCCGTTGGAACCGTGTTTGTGTTTCTTCTTTTCAGAAATGAAATTTATATTTTTGTACTCGGGCCAGTCTTTTGTTACGGACAATCTGTAAGGGGGGGGGGGGGGGGGGTAAACCATTCCGTGCCTACTGGTGTAAGAAACCCCTCCTAAAGAGGAGGGAATGAAGGGCATTGGTCAGTGACTGCTTGGCGATCCAGTAGGCGAGGACCTCGGATTTTCATCCCCTCGTCTGCACGGAAGCCCTTAGATCGTCGTAAACGTCTGCGATCTAAAGCGAAATCCGTTGACGATATACCAGCAAAAGCCAGAATCTACTCGATGATGGGACTCGTTCTTCCGAAGACACTCAATAACTTTTTGTCTTTTACAGAAGACGCTCAACCACAGAGTGTTTCGTGAGCATTTAAATGTGTTTTCTCTCCAACATCACATTTTAGTATCCCGAAAAAAAAAAGAAAAAAAAAAAAGGTTTTGTGATAATCATGGAACAAATTCCTCATCAAGCGTGAGTCAAGGTTTCAGGGCAATTCAGTAATTAGGACAATAAGGTTCTGAGTTTTTATGTATCTAGAAAAGGATTTATTGTAAATATATAAATGCAAATATGTATCATATTGCTGTTCACAGCCATGTACTTAAAAGACAAACAATTACATTTTTTAAAGTAATGTTTTAGGATGGAAGCATTGCAATCTAGAGGACACTGTCATGAAAGTGCAAAACATTGAATCACTTAAAGTGATACAGAAAAGGTTTATTTGAATAATTAACGTGTATATTTGTAAAGATATTTATAGACTTAACATGTGGGTTCTTAAGGTCAAAAAGTCTAGTTTAGGATTTTAGTACTGTACGCAAAGATTTTTATTTCAAATTTTTTTTGTAACTTATTTTACAACAGAACTGCGACGTTATTTTCCACAAACTCCTCAGATTTTTTGATCCATCTTTTTTTTCTCATTCTTTTTTTTTTTTTTTTTTTTTTTTTTTACAGTTTTAAAAAAAATAATAAGAATGTATGACAGACGCAAAGATGTATTTTGAGAGCGAGTGTGATAGGACCGCCAGAGGGGGGGACTCGTGAACTGAAGGCTCCCGCCAAAGGGAAGCCGCACGTCGCCGCCAGAGTTCAAATTCTGGTTTTGAAAACAAAGTTGACGTTTGCAATATCGAAGCAACCGATTAACTCTTGCTGGGCAAGAAGATAGCAAGCGCTTGGAGATACTGTATGTACGGAGAGGCCTTTAAGTACGCCTGAAGTACTTAAAGAAGTGTTGAACATCAGTGGCGCCGGCGGGATTGTATTTCATAGTACGCACAAAAACCGCGGTTTACTGCGCCAGAAATCAGCTGTTCTTATAATATTTCATGTGTATGAGAGTGTGCTCCTAGCGTACTTTTATCATATCATGATGACCAGATCATGAAAACATTTTACTGAAGCGTTAACATTTCTCTGTGTGCCATGTAAACATCATATCCCAAATATGATCAAAAACAGGATAGGTCTCATAACCGCAATATTCATGTCTATGTTAACACACATGATTCCAACAACACGCTAGCTCCGTCTGTGGGTTTAGCGATACTCAGCGTCCAGCAAGCCTTTATCCACGTTAGTGGATGAAATCATGTATAATTAATTACAAAATAATGACAACAGGAACAAAGCAGAGAGCGGAATAGAGCTGCTGTCGTCGGCTGCTGCTCCTGTGCACATTTACGCATTGTTATCATTGGACGCGTTGCTTGTCTGTGCACCCAGTGCGTACAGGACTACGGCTGCCGGCGCCACTGCTGAACATCAACAACTAGCTGTGAGTCATAAAGAGCCTTCAGAGAAACCTCAGCAGCCTGTCGAAGGGGAGAAAAAAACAACCTCCTACTGATACGGTTTCACTGCTCAGTGTGTTATGAGTAATAAAATTCCAGGATGGACACAACTTTAGTGATAACTACATTTCCCAGAATGCTTTTCGGCAGTTGTCAGAGAACGTGCTCCAACTTGCAGCATTCAGAAAAGAATGTGACAACACGCGAGTGTTAGCGAGCGATCTTTCAAGAGAAAAAGTTTACTTTTTCTCCTCGAACTTACTTTAGCTGCAATGCATTCTGGGGGTTTTGAGTCCAGTAAAAGTGCAGAACCTGTTCTCCATTCCGCTTTAACCATCACGCATGATTGTTAAACGTCAATGGCTTTACCTTTTTAACAAGAATAAATGAAACGACAAAAAGGATGGTGGAGGTGGTTTTTTTTAGGTGGATAGTTTCCTTTAAAGGTCACTCTGAAGGCTTCCAACTCTTATATGTAACAGAAAGGTCACAGGGTCGATGCTAACAAGCTGCATGCGGTGTCAGAGTGCCCTTGAGCAAGACACTCGGCACTCATTGATAAAAACATCAGCTTTAAGGCAGAAAGGTAAAGCTGTCATGTCCTTTTGCGCTCGAGCTGCCCAGACGCTTGAGATTTTATCGCTGCTCTATAGTATTAATACTGAAATGAAGGCATGCTGTGCGACTTACAAATCACGCAGCGAAAAATAAACATATAAACAGTATAAATATATATATATATATATATATATATACATCTCGGTTTGTTAAAGAAAACTCCGAAGTCTGTGGTGGATCCTTAGCTTAATTTGCGAGGGGGGGGGGGGGGGGGATAAATGTGCCAAATTAGTCTTAAACGTCAATGGCTGCCTCCGAAATTCCATTCTAACATGCTATTTAGTAGGCTAAAACATTATGTAAACATATTTTAGTATGTCCGAAACCTTATTATGAAACCTATAGTGCGCAAATTGCATACTATTTCGCAAGCTCTGTAACCTCAATAACACTATAATTTTAAACAACTGTTGGTCCAGGTATCCACCTATCTTTCAGTGATTTAAACATTGTCTGGCGATGCCATGGTTACGTGTCTCTTAACAGCAAGGAGGCTCTCAGGAAGTGACGTTGAAAATTACAGCATAGTGCGTGCGAAAAGATACACGCTACTTTTTTATTTACACAAAAGTATGTCGATTGATAGTATACGTATTGACTATGTAGTGCAGAGTGTGCGATTTCGGACGCAACCTATTTCACCTTGTTCTCCAGATCTCTGAACCAAACGCTGCACTGTTGAATGTAGAGGCGGGCTGAGGTTACATGTGCAGGGAAGGATCATGGGATTGCCAAATGGATATCTCCCCTTTTTTTTTTTTTTAATGCAGTCGTCTTTCCAGCTGACCCCGAGAAAGCGCTGGGGTTGAAATGTTTACACAGTCTGCTTTTAGCAAAGTCACAGAAGGGGAAAGCGACGTTCAAGCAGAATTGAAGGGTTTAGAAACACGATTCACACGCTGCTAAATGGAAACGGGGGTAACCCTTTGCTGTGCAATGGTCTTATTCCAGTGTGTGAACTGCATTTATGTAGGGACATGTATTATCACCCAACAAGACTGTCAGTAATTAATGAATCCCCCCCGCCCCAATATTTAAAGTACTTAAACGAGTGAAAATCTGTATTTAATTATATTGCTACACTGGGAGACTGTTTATGTTCTTTAGCACCAAATTATGTATTTTTTTCATTGGTTTATGCACAGAAACAAGGCCTTTGTAAAGTGGAAGGTTACACCCAGTTATTGGTATTTCTGTTTTCAGTACAGTTTTTTCCAGTTTTGGCCCAGAATCTTTAAAGTGCCTGGTGTTATTTAGCAAACAAAAAAGGAGATTAATCGATTCATATTGATCATGTTTTGAATGTATAATGGCAAAAATATATAAAAAATTAAAAAAAAAAAAGCAGTTGTCCCTAGAAGCAGGCTATGTAAGTATTAGCCTCTTTTTTTTTTGGAGTGAACAAGACAGACAAAAAGGCACTTGTGTAAAGGTGGGACGGATCTAATGAAACGCTGTTTGGTTTTATTTATTCTTCCATGCTGGGTAAAAGCTTTCCCTATGGTGAGAGTATATTTTATTAATAGCTATCCTCTTTTCAGTGTTGTTTTTCTTCATTAAAGAGCCAGAAGATGATGAAGATGATGTAGAGTAGTTATTTTACTAGATACTGATTCCACCCCCCCTCCCCCCCCACCCCACCCCCCCATCAGGCTTTGCTCCTTTATCCTTTATTTTATTTGTATTTGGATGCAAATACAAGCCTCCCTGGCTTTTTTCTGCATCCCCGTCGAGCTTTTTACTCGATTCCGACGGCCTCTGTCTCTCTGTTAGAGCATGTGTTGTTTTTAACATGTGTGTTGTTTATGGCGACAAAAGTAAAGCATTATTCCATGTTCCGAAACTTCTGGATTCTGTTTTTTCCAAAAGGAGAAAAATCCTCTTTTGAAACTAAGTATTAGACCGATCTGTTTGCTGATACATTTCGTTGCTGTCGTGGGGAAAGTTGTATCTCCAAAATTGTAACTTTTCACATGCTAAGAAACACAGGCCTGTTTCCAGCTTTCTGACATTTATTTTTACATAACCCCATAGTGTTTTAAAATCAAACTGAAATTTAAATTTCCATATTGTTTGTGTCTAATCTAAAGCAGAGGTTTTGGGTGCGTGAGACTTTATAGTTGTCTGTACAACTATAGCTACATTGCAAACAACAACTGTTACCAGCTAATTTAGCATTCTTTTTATAGTGTGAATTTGCCATAATGTAAAAGAAATAACAATAAGTAATAATTTTTTACCCTAGCAACGGTTGCCTTGGCATTTGAGGGCTGCCATTTCTAAGAGACGGACTGCAAAACCGCTAGCGACCGGCCCACATAGCGTTGGTTTTATACTGTACCATTGATTCAGGACATCTGTCCCTTTACAACATTAAACATTTGGCTGTTAAGGTTGTTTTTTTCCACTCACAAAACGGAAGCTTGCATGCTAGGCTAACTAGCCTCCACTGAGAAAGTGCAAGCTAATTAGACTAGCTTGCAAACATTAGCAGTGAGTCCCCACTAGACGTTAGGCCTCCTTTTGGTTCATGTTATATCGACACCTCACCAAAATCGGACATAAATACACTGGTTTTACTGGACAGCAATGACACAGCATACAGTTTTATTCTAGAAGTTCTAAAAAGTTATATATTAATTGTTCCTTTTGACTTTAATGCTGTGAAAACAAATCTTTCAGAAGCTTTTTCATCATGACCAGAAAAACTAAATCCTTGGGGACATAGGCGTAGATTTCAGGGGTGTGCAGGGGATATGTCCCCTCCCCCCAATATTTGGAAGAGGTATTTCTCCACCCCCCCTCAAAAAATATGAAAGACAACCCACCCCCAAAATCTCCAAAAGTTGAATCCGTCTCAACTTTATTAAAATATTGAAGGAAAAACAAAACCCAAAATGACTATTTGAATCCCAAAATTGAAAATCGAATACCTACCGAACAAACGAATGTTCCAATAGTCAGATAATCAGATCCAGTAGTCAGATAATCAGCTCCAGTCTTACTTCTTACCAGTTAATCTATCTTTTCCAACTATTTCAGACACGGGAATTGAGGGGTGTGATGCTCAAAAAGGACCCTCAGTCCCCCCCTGTTATAATGTGCCCCCTCCCCTTGGGGAAACTCTCAATACTCATTTTAAATGGAACAGTATTTGTATCAGCAAAAATCAGCTCTAATGCAGAAATATCAGTATTTTTCTTGAAAACCTGAGACAGATCAACGGACAGATGTTAAAAACAGCAAATGTTTCTTAAGAGTGAAGATGTTTTCTTTGCTATTGAATGAATAAACAGCACGGCCTCCGCAGGGAGGGGCTCTTACTGTATGTACAGTCACATCGGCCTTTAACAACCCCCACCCCCACCCCCCCCACCCCGTCGTCTTTACTCTGACTGAATTATTTATTCTCTTTTCTGCTCAACAAAAAGAAAAATCAGGATTGAAGATGAAACCTTTCCTTCCAGAGATATCAAAACTATACATATTCCATATGTTTTGGTTTTATTTCATTTTAATCTTTTTTTTTTTTTTTTTTTTTTTTTGGAATGGGTAGTTTTTCACACAGTTTTTCATCCTGATTTTCATTGTATCGTGCCGTTCGTACCCGACAATGTTAGTCCAGGTTAATTTATAGTTTGAAATATGCTTTGACGTTGCTGATGTACATGAGTAGAGTTTTATATAGCAGTGTGAGCTATTTTGTAAGAATCTTAGAGAGGAAGTGATTTTCACATACAGTTTATTTTCTTTCCGTTATAATTTGGCATTCCACATCAGTTTTTTTTTGTTTTTTTTACAACAATAGCAAGACAAAACCATGTTTGTCCTTTGATTTTCTTTTTCCACTCCCACATAATTTATTTTTCCTCCCTCTGTATTCATGTTTCTAACATAGAAAGGTGGAACTAACCATTTGGCATTGTGTCATTTTATTTTGTCATATTTTATAATTCATAGCTTGTTTTCTTGCAATGTACCTGTTTTGATCATGATGAATCCTTTGTAACATTCCACCACAACAACCCCTCTGGGCAAACATCTCCCACTAAGGGGAAAAAAACACATCTATTTCACAACTCTCCGTCTCTCTTTCTCTCTCTCTCTCTCTCTCTCTCTCTCTCTCTCTCTCTCTCTCTCTCTCTCTGTGCCTGACAAACTATGCTGTTGAAAAAGGTTTTCAATAAACATGTTATAATAGCGTTTGCTGTCATTGCTGTGTCTGTCACTGAGACTGAGAGCGTGTCTTTGGAGAAACAAAAAACTCAAAACAGACTTTGTGATTTATGGCAAACAAATGTAGAAGTTTGGAAGTTTATGTCAGTGAAACCAAAAATCAAAATACCACAGAATACACACGACAGTGAGTTTGTTTGCAGAGTGTCTCGGCTTGTTTTGTCTGAACTCTTTGTCGGCAAACAGTCGCGGATATCGAGGCTCGTTTTCCTTCCACACAAACTAACTGTGGGTGAAACTGAATACAAACAAGCTTGGGACATGGATGACAGAACATGAGAACACGACTACCATACACTAGAACAGTGGTTCTCAAGCTTTTTTCAATAATGTTCCCACTTTGAACTGTTTTTTTTAAGCCATGTACCCCCTGAGTCTTTATAAAGAGGAAGAATACAGCGATGTCAGCGATAGTTTTACTATACAACAGCCTTGGACCTGGAAAACATTTAACTTCTGATGAAAAAAGGCGACAAAAACCTTTTTTTTAAAACTACAAAACCTTAGAAAAAGACGGTAGAAAGAAGGAAGTAAGGCAAGAATAGGTCGAGAATATTAATCAACACTTCAAAAAAAAAACACAGTAGAAAGAAGGAAGGCAACACTAGGGCGACAAAAAATTCAAATAAGCGACAAACTTCAAAAAATGTGACAAAATCTTTGAAAAAAACTGAAAAAAAACTTGAAAACAAGCAACAAAACCTTCAAAAAAAGTTGACAAACTTCAAAAACAGCGACAAAAACTTTGAAAAAAGCAAAAAACTTGGAGAAAAAAAAGACAGTAGAAGTAACTACAGCCTTGTAACTGAAAATGTTTTTGCAAAAAATCTCACGTACCCCCTGCAGTCCTCCAAAGTACCCCTAGGGGTACACATACCCCCATTTGAGAAACGCTGCACTAGAAGACTTTGAAAAGACTAAAGTCTGACACCATCTCACATCTAAAGACAATCATCTCACATCTAACGTAAAAGACATAATGTCAATATATGTAAAGACTGGGTATCTTGCAGGGTCACACATTGCAAGACTACAACTAGATTCATTTTGAAAAATTTAGCCAAGCTAGCTAGCTCCCACTAGCATTAGCTGGTAACTTAAGGGAAGGTTTGCAGATTTCCTGTTCTGCCGTACATGCAGATGAATGTCTCCAGTACCCGGAGGTCTGTGTTTGTCCACAGTTGGTAAAAATCCCATTGGATGACGCGCTTTAGAAGGATTGAAAATCTGCAACTTTCCCTGCTAAGTGTTTAGCTTAGCCTGCCGCCATAGCAACAATAAACACCACTGTCTCTAGCCGTTTGCTGCTTCCTGTTTGGTGCTGGAAGGAGCGCACCTATTGGTTGTTGACAATGTTCACGTGATTTAACTTCACTTCCAAGACCTAAAACTTAGGATAATATTAAACACATTTGATTTTGTCTGAACGTCAGATAGGAAAAAACACTGACTTGGACTGAGTTTTATGACAACCTTACACCAAATGAATGAGACGACGTGAGCGCGTCAACTCTAGCAAGACTCTTATGATTTCATTCCGATATTGCAAAATAGTCTGCGACAGTGGAATCGCTTGAAAAGTCGTTTGGTGTAAGGTCGACATAAACGTCTACAGCCATGCTGGCTGCTCTGTGAGACTGTATGATAGGCACAGCAGTGCTTTGAGCTAAATGCTAACATGTTGATGTTACGCAGGTTTAACCCAAGGGGGTAAGCGAGCATCTGGAAAGCGTACCTCCTATGGGGAGATTGTAGGCTAACAAGCCATCACCTTCCGCTAGCATTCCATTGACTCCCATTCATTTTGACGTCACTTTGACAGCAAATAACTTTACATCTGAAGCGTTTAAAGACTATTTGTCCATTGTTTATTTCTAAAGAAACACGACAATGTATAAAAGGCTCCATTACCTTGTATCTCATGTTATGGCCCCGTAGCATCCGTTTTTGGAAAACGATTTTGTCATAACCACGCGACTTTCTGTCGCACAGTAGAGAAATTAACATACAGTCAGGAGAATCTTGCAGGCAGTTTCGACTTACATTAGCTGTTTAAGTTTAATTACTAATGTTAACTAGCCTTTTAGTTAGCAATAATTAGCCTGTGACTATGTTATCTCCTTACATATACCTACGCCCTCCGTCTCTGCAAGATTGGGAATGATTGACATTTCTCTTGGCACAGCTACCAGAAGACTTGCAACTTTCAGACAGGTTGCTCACGTCACATTTACGTCGTCAAGCTCAGTTGGAGGCTGCGCAACAACGTTCAGCCATCACCGGAAAAGTGACTTCACTGGTCTCCGTCAAAGTACATGGCGTCGCTGTGTCTATTCTTTTACTGTCTATGGTTTAACCTTTACTGTACTGAATAGTCCGAAGCTCTGTTCATAGTGTCAGGGTTCCCACACATTTTCATAGACAACATTTCAAAACTTTTCCATGACTTTAAAGGACCCATAATGTTTGCATGACCAACATACAACCCATGAAATATTAAATGTACACTTGCCCGGCATTATTTAAACAAGTCAGACTCAAACATAATTTCATCTAGCTGGCATACATGCAGGAGAGATGGAATGCGGGGAGAAAATAAAGAAACGTATGTGATAGTAAACCAAATGTTGTCACGCATAGATGCATGTCAGAGCTATTTTATGTCAACAGCTGCAGAAAATAATATGGGAAGGGTATCCACGGAAGAATACTTTAACAATTAATTTCATTAAACACAATCAAAGTCTTTGACTTTTCCAAAAAATTCAAAGATTTTGAAATTCCATGACTTTTCCAGCTTTTCCATGACCGTGGCCGTGGGAAGCCTGTAATGTTGCAAAGAAACTCCCGCACACTATCTAACTTGCAAAAAATATATAAAGTTTAATAGTAGGCAATGTTTCGGTACTAGGCCATCTTCAGGCAAACCCTGTAATGTTGACATTCAAATTCTAAATCATCATTCCATTAGCATTATATTATTTGTAGAATAGCGTTCCAGTTGTGGCTGCGTAGGATTGTTTCTGACTCATGTGATGCACTCCAGAGCGTTGTTTTGTGTCGTAGCATAATGTTATGCATAATGCATAATGAATGTTATTTCATTATTATGTTATGCCCTTATTGGATTAGCCTGCTGCCTACGTGTATTTATGTTGACAAAACCGACGGGATAAATTCATTAAAAAAAGTTTATTTGATAAAAAACTGAAGACTGAAGGCCATCTGCAATGTAAACGGTGGTTTAAGACCATTGCTGCGCTTGTAAACATCTGATTCCATAAAATAATCAGATATCTTCACCTTATTTGATTACTTGTGTGCATGTGAACATTGATTTAATTCAAGGATTGTTTGACAGCAGTTCATTTTAATATAGTATTGACACATGTATTTAAAATGGGAAAAATAAATGTAATTACATAAAGACATGCATGAAAAGTCAACTGGATGTAGATCTCAGTGAACGAGCTATATGACTCCCAATCAAAGCGGTATTCTCCTTTAAATTGCAGCAGGAAATGCAGGCGGCACAGATTTCTGCCTCCCAGTTTCCTGTTGATTTTGTCACACAGTGAACAAATTAGCCTCTCATAGCATCTTAACTGCTCTTTAATCAGGGAAAGTCTTTGCCCCCGCGTCTTTGTTTGCCGAGGACAGTTCCACGCCCCTCCCTCGCCCGCCTCGCTGGCTGCGGCACAGTGAATGCCTGGTGGGAGGGGAAGGAGCAGGCTGGGGGTTTGTTTGAGGTACTGAAGCCACTCTGCCCTGGGTGGGAGGGCAAAGCTGGACAGTGACAAGGGGAGAGAGAGGGGTCTATGTATACAGGCTTTTGGCCCTCGACTCGTCTGGAGTGCGTCCTGAGGGGAACATCCTGCCCCTCGTTGGAACTTCCTCGGCCCGCTGAAGTGGCCCATTCACGGAGGTCTTGTGAGGGGGGGCTTGTTTTTTCACTGATAAATGAATGTTTCTGTTTCAGAGGTGTTTGCGCTGGTGGATGCTTTCCATTCCTCCCCTCCTCCTCCTTCTCCTCCTCCTCCTCCTCCTCCTCCTCCTCCTCCTCTCTCCTTCCCATTCCCTCTTTTTCTCCTTCTTACCCCAACATTCGTCCTCCCCACTCCCCTCTCTGCTAACCATTGGCTGTTGGTCGCCAAACCCACTGTCCCTCTTTAGGCTGCTCTGTAACCTTTAAACTAGATTTATATACAGTCTATGCCTTTACACCACCCCTCACTGTCCGACCAGAGGAGGAGGAGCTGGAGAGGAGGAGGTGTGGCTGCACAGCATCTACAAGGTGATGGGTTAGTGATACATTAGTCTCGCATTGCCAGACCTTCCTCACAGCGCTGTGGAGGAGGGTCTGGCTAGTCCACACAGCATTCCGGGATGGGAGGAAAACGTGCTCTGGTTTATTGGCATTTCTTTAAACCAATCACAATTGTCTTGGGCAGCGCTAAGCACTGGACGGAGCCACGGTGCCTCTGCAAAATAGCCTCGGGAAGGAACTTGTTTTGATGGAACGTGTACATTCAAAAGTCGTGCAACAGATTGGACAGATAGTCTAGCTAGCTGTCTGGATTTACTCTGCAGAGATCTGAGGAGCAGTTAACCATAGTCCTCAGAAATCCACCGGAGTTCAAAATTCCAACACAAAGAAAGTGGAAGGTGACGGACATCCAGCCGAAAATGAGGGACATCCAGCGGAACCTGAACAATCCCAGAACGTCGTCGATATAGACTAGTGATACATTAGTGGAGTTTGGGGGGTATTTTCCTGTTGGTCTTTAAGGTCTGGTTACACCACAGATACATTCTGGGATAGGAGAAAAAAACGCTCTGGGTTGTTTCATTTCTTTAAAGCCTAAAATACTGTATCATTGCTTGCTGTAATGATGATTGCCCTTAACTGGAACTAAGGGGCACCAAACCATGAAATGGTAACAGCCCAAGACCAAAATTACACAAGTATGTGTACAAGTGTGGCCTGTCCAGGGTGGGAACTACAGGGGAGCGATGGGAAGCTTGGCTCCTCTTAATAAGGTATGAGCTCCCCTGAAAAACATTTTTTGTGAAATTTTGGGTGCTCTCTACAGTATTAGTCTTGCGTTTCCAGTCTGGCTACACCACAGATACATTCTAGGATAAGAGGAAAAACTGCTCTGGGTTGTTTGCATTTCTTTGAACCAATCACAATCGTCTTTGACGGCGATAAACTCCGGACGCAGCGACGGTGTCTCTGTCTCTGGAAGGAACTTGTTTTGGTTGAACATTTGCACCCCGCAAAAGAAAACACCACATACTATACAATATTAAAGGAAGTTAACTGTTGACACAATACAGCAACGTGAGCTATTTAAATTAGCTGGATACATGGTTAAACCTCATTGGTTCTTACCAGTGTATCTCAGTGTGTACTTCGTCCACAGCAATCCCACCAATCGGCCCAAAACGTCACAGTTAGAGAGGAAATGCCGTAAACACATTCTTTGTAAATCTTTACAATCATTCCCCAAAGAACCAAGCAGGCCTGCCTTGTTGCACGATCCAAATTTTCTTGAAAACTTTCCATTTTCTAGCTCGAAGTTTGTTTGTTTTGTGGATTTTGAGAACGGCAACAAACAGAGAGCGGAAGGGGCAAAGCCTGACAGGTTTTATACCGGAAATGTACTTCCATTTATCCAGACTATGACAACACAGACAGCAAATTCATTCTTAATAGATTGTTTTACAAAACTCTTCACAGCAAATGGGAAAATGCGGTGATGCTTATTAATCAACCTGCCGCATTTCTTTATCCTTTTACCAATGTAAACAGTGCAACAGTTCCCAAACGAACAATGATAAGAAACAAACTAAATGAAGATGCCGACCTCCCTTTCAAAATATGACATTTTCCCCTTCAAGAATGTGCAAGCAAAAATAACTTCTAGTTAATCAGATTTAGATTATGTTGTCTTGTTAATATGCTCTCTGTAAATCGGTGTCTGTACTCAGTCAAAGATTTGAGATTTGGGAAGGAAGAGAACCATAACTGGATGGCCACGCTTCTCTGGGGAGTTGATCTGTTCTGATCTATTTCAGGCAAATCTATCAGATAAAGGTTTATGCAGATGACATCAATATGTTCAGATTCTCAAATATAGTTACAAAGCATTGAGACAACACAAGATAGCCATGGATAGTTTCAGATAAAGTTTATAATCTGCTTCAAATTTGCAACCTGCAAGCAATGGGCAACATATCGTTTCATAAACAAAACACATGTGACCGTCTCTTGTCAGACAAATACAACAAAATACATTGCAATCCAGTTTTTTTTCTCAATGTCTTCTAATGTGTAATAGTGTGGGTTTGTCGCCCCAGGCAAATATTTCCACCACCTCTGTTCAGAATGTCTGTCTGCAGGAATAGATTATGAAGAGAGCACAGCTCCACGCCACTGTAGTTAAAAGACAATAAACGCAACTCATGCTAGCAGATTAGCTTGCTCGTTGTAATGCTAGCTCTCCTACCCATGACTGTCGGTAACTTGATCCTCAAAGGTTGTAGTGGCCCACCAGGAGTCCCGACTGTATGCTGACTGAAAGATAAGATTTCAGAAAAATAAAAGAAATGGCCAGGACTTTGGTTCTCTCTAACAAGTTTTATTTATTTACTGTCTTCCCAGTGACAAGAAAGTTGTATTTTGCAGCTGCAATGTGCTCCCGAAACTGAAGAGGAAAGAAGAAACAGAAGAGCACAAACGGAGTTCAGGAGTAGAGTTTTCTAGAAGATTCTCATGACTCAGACAGGCCGAGCTGAGGGGCCTCACTCACTGAAAAGCTCAGCCATTTTTATCGCCGTCTGGTTTCATGTGCTGCCAAGAACCACTTAATTGTTTCCCATTCAGTCAAAGCCACAAAGCTTTGAGCGTTCCAGTATATACAAACTATCGGCCTTCTTCTGCAGACAACAAAAAAATTGCAAGTTTCAGCCTGGCTTTGAATTATTTATTTTTTTTTTTTAAAACAGCCTTATGTTGTGCACAGTTTTAAGTTATTTTGGTGAGTCAACAGTTGACAGAAAATCAAAGATGGCTGCCAAGGGGCCGGACTGGGTGTCTCATCATGAGGTCTGTGTGTGTGTGTGTGTGTGTGTGTGTGTGTGTGTGTGTGTGTAGATCTGTGTGGGTCCAAGGTTTTAAGCAGTATCGTGCATCTTTTCGTGTGTGTGTGTGTGTGTGTGTGTGTGTGTGTGTGTGTGTGTGTGTGTGTATATGTGTGTGTGTGTGTGTGTGTACTAAGTTCCTGAAACTGGACCTTGGTATGTTGTCACTGTAAGTGTGCCAAATCAGCGATTAACTGCGCTCCCTCTGAGACAGGCGTGTAGCCGAGTGACGTTCAGGAACAGGTGTGTGTAAAACAATCCGGTTTTCAGCGCTCCTTGGAGAACTCCAGTCCCACTGAGCAGCAGGAATAGACCTGATGATAGTTTAGGGACCAACATAGGTTTGTTTGCTGCTTAGGTTGTGGATGCCCCTCTGCCAGCGGGGGTTCTTCTCGGGTGTCGGTCAGAGAAGCAACAGTTGGTTTTCTATATTATTCGTTTTCAATCACTTTTTCTTTCAAAAGCAAGGCAGAAAAACAAGAAAAGAAAAAGGGAAATACTCTATGAATAAATAAATTCAGTTAAAGATGTATTTAAATTAAACTGAAGTCTTGCTGTACAGCTGAACATCAAAGAAAAAAACAAAGAAAGGATCCTTAAATTACAGCGACAGGAAATCCATTTATGGAGAAAAGAATACAGTCCCACCCATACTGTTTGATTGACAGGTGACTGCTCAGTGTAGGGACTCCACAGTGATGAGGGTTCAGCTCAGCTCATTGGAAACACAATATAGTATATGTGGTATAGAATGGTCATATACTACATTTACAAAGAGGAAATGTTTGAAGCAACTTTATTACATTTGGTAAATTTTGTTTGTAACAATGGCAATAGAAGAATGATGAATGCCTAAATACATTAACATACACATTTCAAGCTACTACTCCTCTCTTGCTTTGTGTTCACAGTGGGTTTCTTCTGTAATTGATTTCACAGCGTTTGGATTTCTGGACACCAGAAGTACTTGTTGCACATTAAAGTCTTTGACTTTGCAGCCAAAAGCCGATCACTGTCAAACTGCCGGACACAACTTCAAAACATGAAGCGTTTGGACCTAACCCGGACTGTACAAATCAGTTTCACACCACCTGAAACAGTGCTGTGCAGACAAGCTCTTTACTGTTTTAAGACAGTGTTGAGACAGTTGGTATGGGGTGGGTGGTGTCTGTGGGTGGTTTTAGGGCTTGTTTGCTAGCTTTGTTTGATATGATGAGTTGATAAGAGCTGTGAAATGGTCCTCAGAAATCCACCGGAGTTTAGAACGCCAACACAAAGAAAGTGGAAGGTGATGGACATCCGGCCAAAAAAAAGAGTGGCAACAGACCAATCCCAGAAGTGGAACGTCGTGGATATAGACTACGTAATGTACAAATATTCTTTCAAACAATCACTTTGCTTACTTTAAAGCACTTCAAAGCATAATGACCCCTCAAGTAGCACACCCCACCCCCCTGCCTGGCAACTGATGGTGCTTAAAACAAGCCCCATGAATGATTAGAAGAGCACTGTTTGACCCCAGGCTGTGCTGCAGCAGGGTGGCTGCTCCCTTTTCTCTCCTCGGCCATCCTCTTCGGAGAGATTAGGAATACCATCGGCGGCCAGGACTCCCTCTGCCATTCCCATTTATGGAACATCTGTTCCATCTCTATGGCCTGGTCTCTAATTGCTGGCTTAGAGGGTGACGGGAAGGCCCTGGTTGTTGAGAGTCGTCTCTGAGCTGTTTTGACATGTTCACCCATGATGTGCGATCATGAGGGAAAAATGTTGGTGCAGGTCATGGTATCTCAGTGTGCAATAGCATTTTGCAGGATGATTTGAAGGAGAGGAGGGCATGGTGTGTTTATGATTCCCTCTGGTGTTTTTCTGAAGCTGTCCTTGGTGATTTACAGAGCGAGAGGTCCTGCAAACAAATTATAACTCATTGTGTGCAGCTATAAAAAAGTGCCCTACATGACATTTCCATCTATAGTACTGCTTCAACATTTTCATGCAAAGTTTCACATGCATTAAATAACATGAACGCTATTTAGACGATTGATTTCAAATACGTTCAACAGTACAAGGCTTTATGTTTTGGTTACAACCAACAGATACAATGAATGTTGGGTGTTACAACAGATTTACTGACTAGGTTTTTTTTTAATAGTTGTTTACCATATGCAAGAATTCCAATCAGAGATAAAACACAGAGGCTGGAGGCAAGACAAAGATACCATCTGATCATTTGAATACATTAATGCAAAACACAGAATGTGCTGTCACAGAACTATAGATAAAATCTGCTATTATTTTGTTTTTGTTTTTCCTTTTTGGTGCTGCAGCTACGCAGTGGCTCTGTGGAAAATGACTGGTTAACGAGAATCAAGAACCTCTCATATACTGAACAAAATTATAAACGCAACACTTGTTTTTGCCCCCATTTTTCATGAGCTGAACTCAAAGATCTAAAACTTTTTCAATGCACATAAAAGGCTTATTTCTCTCAAATATTGTTGACAAATCTGTCTAAATCTGTATTAGTGAGCACTTGTGTTATGGTTAGGGTTCATCCGTGAAGAGAACACCTCTGCAAAGTGCCAGACCCCATCAAATGTGAACATTTGCTCACTCAAGTCGGTTACAATGACAAACTGCAGTGAGGTCGAGAGAGAGAAAGAGAGAGAGAGAGAGAGAGAGAGAGAGAGAGGGATGAACCCTAACCCTTACACCAGATACTGACTGGTTTTTGGACCCCAATACAGTATAACTGAAAAAATAATCATGCTGTCTATTCAGCATCTTGATATGCCACACCTGTAAGGTGGATGGATTATCTCGGCAAAGGAGAAGTGCTCACTAAGGGACTGTTCGTTATTTAATTAAGGGGCCACCGGAGGAGTGTTGTGGCCTCTAACCTTAAAAGACGTGACCCTCCCCTCATCAGTAATAATTTTCCTATGACCCTCCAAAACGATTTGAAAAAAAGGCATGACCCTCCCCTTGCGTGCTAGTTTGCACTTAGCAAAGAAGTACAGATACCATTTGATTTTTACAGCCATGATGTACAGGAGTTAACCTCTGCATTCTCATCTTACACATCCCACTCCTCTGTTATGGTGTGGGGGCCATTTCAGTAGATTTACTCACTAACATTGTTGTGGAAACACAATAAGCATGGAAACTAAATGCAAACTTCATGCATTACTGCATTACTTCAAATACTAAGTTACTCCTCTAGTAAACTAGTATTCATATGAAATAAAACAATAAAACATTGAGACCATTCAGCAAAGGACGCTGGGATATAACCAATTCAACACTGGTTGCTATGGACTTGTCGCTATCGTCATTGTATATTTTAGCACATAGGTAAAGCTGCCGAAGCTGAACATTATATTCCAAAACACATATGTTTATTTTTAAAGTTTTTAAGTTACATTGTAACAATTTAACAATTCGCCCTTATGAAATCCAATCGCGGCACGGCTGTTTTGGAACGCAATAGACAGACGCTTAAATTCAACTAAAATGTAACAGTGAACAATCAGTGTTGGACCTACAGTCTGTTGAGATGGCTCTCCAAACTCACCATAAAACATTAAGACGCGTTGAGAAAAAAAGATCCCTATTTTGCCGTAATCCAATGACACGAAAAAAAAGTAATCCACAGACATCAGTAGATCCACAAAAAGGTAAATGATACGGTGTATCCAGCAAGGCCGATACGAGCGTCACATACGAGGCCTCTCCACTTCGCCGTTTAAACAAAGTGGAATAAACGTATACAAGTCCAAATCTACACAAAACCCGCAATCAATTAGTAAGCTGACATCACATGTATGTACATGGCATTTAGGAAACCTTTATTATTGCAAGGTTGGCACGGTAAGATGTCCAGACTAGTGCAACAGTAATTTTCATTTTTTTGCGTCCTGCTGCTCCCATCGTCAGCCAGGTAATATTTTTTTTACTAAAGCAGTATATGAAATCAGATGTATTACCTATCACCATTTAGTTGTTTTGTGTTATTTAAGATATTTATTTAATATCTGGTCATGCCAGATGTAATTATACCACAAATTTTGTAAACAATGCAATTACCCGTTTGAGCCACCAGGGGGCAGTGCTCCTCCTGCCCCTCCCCCAGCAAACTCCGCGTATGGGGTCAGACCATCTGCTAGGGGGCCGAGACTGAGAGCTACATGGATAAATATGCACCAAACAAGCCACTTTGAAATTTTGCTCTTTTCATGAATAAAAAAGTTGGGTGACCCCCCCACCCAGACTAAAAAATGTTGGATCACCCTCCCCTCAGCAAAATATAAAAAGACCTGACCCTCCCCTATTTTCCTCCGGTGGTCCATTCCATAAATACCGAACGGTCCCTAACACAGATTTAGACCGATATGTGAACAATATTTGAGAGAAATAGGCCTTTTGTGTACATAGAAAAAGTCTTAGATCTTTGAGTTCAGCTCATGAAAAATGGGGGCAAAAACAAAAGTGTTGCATTTATCATTTTGTTCAGTGTACATTAGATGCATCCTGGTTGCTAATTAAGACATGAAATGTTTGTTTCATTCATGTGTTCTGTTACACTTTCATTTGCAAAAGAAATATGTTTTTCTACAGCTTTCTGTCCCTAGTCACACATTCCCCTGTTACACAAACAGAGATGTTATCAAACCCACTAATGCACAAAAGATTAGGGGCGATAAAGTGGGTCTTCCTGTGTCAACATTTAAAGGTGCTGTAGGTAGGATTGTGAAGATCCAGGACTTAGCCAAAGAATTTGAACATCGACAACTTCTCAGTCCCTCCACCCCTTTCTGCTAGAGGCCAAACGGTCTCCTAAGCCCCTATCCCCACAAGGGAGAATAAATGTGTGTGCGTGAGCAGTGATTGACACGCAGTTAGACACCCCCCCCCTGGCCCTGATTGGTGCATCTGAACAGGGAGCTGTGGATTTTTGCAAATCGCACTACAGGCTGTAGGTGGAGCCAGATTTTTTTTTAAATTACCTGCCTGTAGTTCTACTCAAAGTTAGGGTCAGTTTCATCAAATTTGACAGAAAGTTAGTTTTATAAGTCTTACCTACTGCACCTTTAATGTTCCTAAAAAAATGTGTTTAAACTAATTACCTCAAACAGGAGATTATTGAGGGTTCTTTTGAGTTCCTGTAGAATTAATCAGCCTGTGCCTCTTAAATACAACATATCCACTATAGCTGACAATGTTATCTAGATTAGCATTGCAAACGCCATCTACTGGAGCTAACACGCCGACTATGGAGATGTAGCTCATATAGCCACACTTCAATATACCCAAACTATCCCTTTTAAGTTTAACTGCTGAGCCTGTACACACTGCAGTAACCAGTGTGCCAATAACCAAAATAAATCACTAAGTAATAGAAGTGTTGCACTGATAGTTTCCCAACCTGAGGCACCGCCGGACCTCAAACACGTTGCACAACCTGAAAAACAAGATCACAACAACAAGCCGAGTGCACTTGCAGGTCGATTCGTAGATAAGAAAGGAACATTTAGAGCTGCACTTTGACTGGAAAGGAATGTGATTTTGTCTTGTAGAGACTCAAAGGCATCATTGTTTAGTTTATTTGCCATGAAATTAGGAGTCATTAAGGCCGTGGAAAATGGTTCCACATGCTAAAACCGTCCTCCATCTCACATTCAAGGTAAAGAACAAAGAAAGACAGCTTTCTCTCTCTCACACTCTCTCTCTCGTGCCCTGACTCTTTTGTTTTTATAACCTTAGGCTAGCTGCAGGTAGCCCCACTGAAAGTACAAATCTCCCTCTCATGTCTGACCTAGAAAGTTGCATCAATGACAGACCTAACAATGTACACCACCAACAATACATCCTTTTTTCTCACATTTCACATTTTAGTTTGACCTTGCAAAGAGTTTTTGATCATGCACACACACACACACACACACACACACACGGAAACTTCCTCCAGAAATGAACATGACTGATGACACAGAGGCAGCACAATGCTACCGCTGGGGAATTTAAAGTGGGCCTGTGAAACTTAGCTACTACCGTCAAGACAGAGCTGATGCGGAGCATGCACACAGGGCCGGGCACACGGTGATGGATAGATGGTGTGAACAGGAATTTGGCATCTTTCCTTTCTGACAGAATGGGATGTGATCATTTGTGATCTCACTCAGATTATTCTCTTTCAAACATTATGAGAACATGTTTAAACTGTGATTTTTAAGAAATGGAGGCCTGTAGTAGATAATGCATTGTTATGCATGATACAATTTAGAATACTGATGGTAAATCAGAGTTATGAGATGCATATGCAAATCAAAAATATAAGAGAATAAGTCAAAATTGGTAAGTCAACATTTTGAGCCAAAATACTAAAATAGTTACTTACTAATTCATAATTGTGAGATAAGTCAAAATTGACTTGACCTCCACAGAATTCAAAATTCTCAAAATGTTGATTTACTATCTCAGATCTCAAAAGATTAACTTGCTTTTTTTCTACGATTTTAACTTGGTAACAATTTGTACTGACAAATTATTAGATAGCAAGTAACCATTTGGATTACTAGCTCATCATTTTGGACTTCCCCTATTATAAAGTTTTGACTTACAGTACTTAGTCAACATTTGACCTCCCATGAGTATTTTTATTTTTATTATGATTAACTTTCATGTTTGTTTTTGTTTTTTTCTGGTGGAAAATGGGCTTCCATCATGAACTGTATGCATTACACACAAATCAGATTGCAACTTGTTGAGATATCCTGCAAACAGATCAATAACAGAAAGGAATGTAAACATCCACCCCTGTAGTTTGCACAATGCCGCCGTCAGCCAGTGTAAGCATGATGAAACACACTTATTTATGCAGCAAAATAACAGCACAGATCATGCATTTTTCAACAGTGCGGCCAACTTGTTTGCAAAGTTTGCAAATCAACCGTTTGCATTTTAAATCTTGACTTTAGAAACTTTAATCTGGTCCAACTCCAACCATTTGAATGAAGCAAAAGCCTTGACTGATCAGGTCACTCTTGTATGTGCATATTCAAGGGATTCAGATTAAATCTAAAATAATTCAGAGCAAAATGTTAAAGTGAATGGCAGTGAATAGAAAGTGCATTTACTACTGTACTTTGGTACTTGTACTACTCAATTTCCATTGAATGATATACTTTAAATATCTACTTAACAACATTTTGGAATCCATTATTGTACTTTTTACTTCACTACATCAATGGTGTGACATTTAGCTCGCAAAGGTCTAGGGGTTATGGGAAATGCTGTTTGCCATATAGGAAAAAAATGCAAACTGCATTTTTTTTGAGAAGACCAAAATGCATAATAAAAATCTATCCTACATGAAACACAATAGAAATCCATCCAGCACTACCAGCATTGTAACAACTATATATATATATATATATATATATGTCTCTACAGAGCCACCCTGCTACTGTTCATACTTCTTATTCAGTATTATTCAGGTTAAGCTGTCAGACCTTTACATGAACCTTTAATACTGTGGGATTGAGTTTCTCTCTTGTCAAAAAAAAGTTAATAGAATATTCCCGCCTGCTCCGAATCTTTTCCTAAAAGTCTTTTCCATGAAATATATGAAAGGCTCTGCTGCGAGCTCCCTTAGTGATTGAGGCTTCCTCTTATAGCCTACAGGGGAAATAAATGAGGATTCCAATGGCAGCAGGGCTCACTTGCCATGCCGTTTTATTGACATCCAAATCTACCTATGACCAATAATTAAATTATGAGCATATAGCAAGGTTATTCAGAGCTATGACATTTATATGCATTGATCCAAACCTGGGATGCTTCTATGCATGCAAATGAAATATATCTTAGAAAATGTTTCTCAGCATGTAATTGTTTTTCATTCAAAGCAAGGACAACGGATCTATGTGCATTGGACATAAATCAAAGTATTACTTACTGAAAGGGTCCTTTACTTGTCCCCAAGAGTAAAAATTGCTAGCACTCGAGCAACCAGGTTAAGAAGTGAACACTCTGCGCATGTAAACATAGCTGCTGTCTCTAGCGCTGTCAGCGAGTGATGGATGAGCTGTGAGCAAGATGAAACGCTGCTCAGTGTGCAGTGACAGGTGAGTCCAGCGGCTCTCTACTCCACGCTGCATTTTCTGTGTGTCTCCAAACGGCACCAGGCCCTTTGTCAAGAGTCGGACTACAAAGCCCCTTCAGGTCTCCATTGTTCTCTGCAATGAATATGGAGTTACATTGTTGGAAAGCACCGCGAGCACTGTTAGGGGAGTTCAATTAAAATTATGGAAAAATATAGTGTAGAGTGCTTTTATTGATGGAGGAAACACCTACTCAAAATTGTAATGCGTTTATACCTAGTGAACATACATTTATATCCGGTTTCATATACTTTCCATTTCTTTGTTTTAGTCACAGACTGCAGGTGTCTCCATAGACCTGCCGCAGTGTTATGTGATTATAAAGTATTTGGGGATGTTTCATATATTTTCCTACATTATTGTCTGTCAAAGCAGAGTGAAATATATGAAAAGCCGTTTGAGCATTAAATACATATCAACGATGTCAAAGGACAATTTCCTCTACTAGTTAACAAAAAAAAGACAGCATATTATACCTCATTTGAGGTATAATATGTAATATTTCTGCATTAAAATGTGTAAAAAGGACTATACCCATGTTATATATTTTGTGATTATTGTACGTTTAACTAATAGAGGCTGTTTACCCTTCACTAACTAACTATTAAGTGCAAATGTTCATGTACGCCACTAGTTCCACTAACGGCACTAGTGGACATTTTTTGTCCCACTATTGTGCTCATATTATGCTCATTTTCAGGTTCATAATTGTATCTGTTCCATATTTGTTGGGAGTTGCACATGCGCAGTACCTAGGTAAGGACTACTAGTCAGTCAGAAGCAGAGTATGAGGGCGTGCCATGCTAGCAGCTAGGTGAGCATTATAACGTGTTACAAAGTGACGCACATTCGTCACGGAAGTAAAGGCTGGACTACAATAGAGCTGTTTGGAGCAGTTTGTGAACAGTGTTTTCTGTTGGAGATGGTAAGTCCCTTTGGGGTGGACTTTGGACTTTTTCACTTTGTAAACCTATAACATGCACAAAAAAGCCAAAAAGCATAATATGAGCACTTAAACTAGTAAGACCAAAAAGGATGCCGCTAGTACTACTAGTGCACATTTTTGACCTTACTAGTGGTACTAGTAGACAGCGTAAACAGCCTCTACTAGTTAACTAGTTGACGTTTTTTCAAGATTTTCTATTGCCATTTGCGCATACACTAAACAGTCCAGGCACAGGGAATGTGTCTGTCTAGGAATTCTCTCTGCTCTTTGAGTCAAGTAAAAAGAGTTAAGGGCAAAGAAAAGCACACCGACTAAAATACAAAAACATGCAAAAGAGTGCAAAAAATAAAATACATTCTGAATACTGTAACTGGAGTGTGAGTACTACTACAACCAGGAGGAGAAAGAGTAGAAGTAATAAATGTAATACAGGTTATAAACACTATCCTAAGGGTAATGGGTCTGTGACAATTATGGGGGATATTGCATTTGTCACGAGAATAAATATTGCAAATATTGCACAGTAGTATTTCACAGTGGAGTGAAGTAGTGAGGATTATTGCACATTTAAAAACAGTGAGTTGTTCAGTGTTTTAATTTGTTTTTGCTATCAGTCCGACTGTGGCAGGGATAAAACTGTTATAGAACAGTGTTTTATGTGTAGTGATACTGTCCACTCTGCTGTGTCTGAGTCTGTGTGTGAAGTGTTTGTGTCTGAGTAGAGAGGGAGCTGGGTGGAGTGAGTCGCTAATGATGCTCTCTGCTCTTTTCCGGCATCGCCTTTGAGAACATTGTGTCCATGGAAGGAAGCTTAGTCCCAATAATCCTCTCTGCAGTCTTTATGACTCTTTGGAGAGCCTTCCTCTCTATCTGTTTGGTGTTCCCATACCAGACAGTGATGCCAGTAGCGAGGATGCTCTCTATCAGTCCTCTATAGGCCTGGGTGAGAGGGCAACGACTCAGTCCTGCTTTCCTGAGCAGCCTGATTTGCAGCAACTAGTTGAAGAAATTGTCCGTTGAAATATCATGTACATGTATTTAATGCTTACATGGCTTTCCATACCGGTGTCACGGTAGTTTACAGCAGTGCTTGGCTTCATCATGCCGTGTTTAATGTATTGCTTTGTATAGCCTTGTGTTTTACAGTGATTACAACGCAAAGTATTCTAAGAGTTTCATCATTCTTGTCCTTTCAACACAACAAAGCAAACAAATCCACATAATGGATGGTGTTTTTTGTTTAGTTTCATTCATTCAATATCAAAGTCGTGCAGCTAGTGCAGCTCATCTGGTGTAACATTATTGCATGCTCTCATATGAACATTTATAGTCTGTATTCTGACATTTGTCATCCTTCTATTACCAACATTTTTCCGAAACACAAAACAAAATTAAAGCACCCAGATCTTCACTTCTTCCTAATAACAACACTCAATAACAGAGGCAGCATGCCTGGCTGTTCCGTGTACTTGGCGGCCAACAGATTTTCATTTTGAAATTAAAAATACAAAATCGGGAAACGAGCTGTTTTCCCACTACCATTTAGGAATAGGAGAACAAAAAACGTAAAACGATTTGTGTTCCGTTATTTGTTTTGATTATGGAAAACGGAAAAACGAAAAAAAAAAGACTTGTTCTCCGATTCTTTTCAAATGTGTTTAAAAATGAAAATCTGAAATTAAAATATGCATGTAAAAATCTAATATCCCAACTTTTTCTGTTGTGACCCGTAAGTAGAGGACTCGTTGGCGCCGGCGGTGTGTTTGATTTGTTGAACATGTCTTTGCACAAATATGGAAGTTTTATTGCAGAAAAAAGAAAAAATGGAATGAGTTGTGGTGATATTGCCGCTGCATTATGTAACCAGTTTGGCACGACTGAGAGGTGTCTCCATAGACCCGCAGTGTTATGTGATTATATTAGTATTTAGGGGATGTTTCATTTCATTTATTGTCTGTCAAAGCAGAGATAAATATCTGAAAAGCTGTTTGAGCATTAAATACATATCAACAATGTCAAAGGACAATTTCCTCTACTAGTTAACAAAAAAAAGTCAACTCATTTGAGGTATAATATGTAATATTTCTGCATTAAAATGTGTAAAAAGGACTAATATTACATTCCTGTGAGGAATGTGCGGAGCAGGGGCTTGTCAGGGACTTCTGCCCTGATAGCCAGCCCTACATATGATGTAATTACTGTAGTGCTACACTCATATATTTGTTTTCCTACAACATAAAAGCATTTACATGTCATACTTCTTTTTCTGTAAACAACAGAGGCTGCACAACTGTGGTGAACATAATTATACAGTAGGCTACATATATTATGCATAGCTATTATAGCTCACATTCATGCATACATTTAAAGCGTGGTGTTCTACATGTATTTAAAGCTGACCAAAATAAAAAGCAAGAGACTGTAACTGGTTTATTGCCTGGCCCTCATATGGCCTAAATCAGTGGTGAAAGAAGTATTCAGATCCTTTTTTTAAGTAAAAGTACTAATACCTGACTGTAAAAATACTCAGTTACAAGTAAAAGTCCTGCATTGAAAATATTACTTAAGTAAAAGTATGTAAGTATCATCAAGGAAAATGTTCCCTGGCAGACAACTCACGTAATGGAGTTGTAACATAGACTAGCTACAGCTAGAACAGCTGCGTGTAAACGATGGAGATAAGAGCTAATTTCGGTTACATTGACAATTCTCATACTGCTCAGAGAAATATATTAAAAACACAAACCTCCGTTGCTTCTCTCCTACGCTGTAAACATTGCCTTACACTATTAATCTCGTACAATATACAGAATAATGCACTGATACTTTACTAACATTAGCTTGCATATGTTTGGGAACCTGATAGCTGATGTTAGCAATGAAATGGTACCAAAATAACGTAAAACTATTATTACACTGGAAGGAACACTTATGGACGAAGTTGTACTTCTTGGAATAATACAGCCACCGTAGGAGTTAAAATGCGCTCGGAATGGGGGGGGGGGGGCTAGAAAGTGATATTCAGTTGGTTGTCATATAGAGGGTTTTCACTGACGTCACGTTCTGGGCGGTAACCTGGATGCGCGGCCATATTGGAGGCACTCGGTGTAAACAACTAAATGGAGTAATAATAAATAATACTTTATGTCTAAACAACAGAAAAGCTCATCAAAACGCGTCCAAGATGCAAAAGCATGGAAGGACTTGGACCACAAAAAAGGCACGATATTTTGAGAAATTACAGTTTACTGGCGGTGCAGATCCCTACAAGTTGTCTCCCTCTTCTTGGACCCATGGCGACCCGGTGATTCTTCCTTCAGTTGCATATCCCGATATAGTCAACTACCTGGTTTTCTCGCCGAGGCCATATACAGTGGAAGACCTTAAATCCTACAAAAGTTTGGAGGCTTATAACCAGATGGTGTGTGGATGGATGAGGGAGACGCAGTACCAAGTCATCAACGACCGTTGTGTTGTGAAGGGCAAAGTAATTAATGCAATAACGTCTTTAATCAACCTAACCTAAACTGTATGATACCATTGTGATACTCGAGGTGTAGCCAAGTGACTCTCAATAGTTTTTTTTTCATTTCAAAGACCGAACAAGACAGATTTTTCCCTCATAGATCCTGGTTGAGCTTTGCCAACCACAAGCGCCTCCTTTCCTCTGATAACTTCTGGCATTCCTCTCCCTGGTTTTTAATAACTTTTGGAAGTCGATAATATTCCAAATGTTTTTCTCAGTCTGACCTATTGGTACAACCTAAAACACGGCAATAATTAACCATTTTCCTTGACGCCGTTCGGGATCTACTTCAGTGCCTGTGCTTTGTTGTGATGCGGAGTACCTCCAACATGGCGACTTTGGTTCCGATGACGCGTTGTGAAAACCCTCTATACAATTTCACCGCTAAATGGGAGAAATTCTTACACAATGTTGCTTTAAGATTGAACTTGTAGGAGGCTAATAACCTCTACATTGTCACAAGTAAGTTCTGAGTATTCCTGAGCAAGCCACAGTAGCTGACCCTGCAGTCTAAATAAATACATACACTGTACATGACGGGAGTGTAACCACGGAGCAATATTCAAAAGGTTTTAGCTGTTTTTAAATTGGTAGTAAAGCTCTCTCTCTCCTTCACAGCTGCATGGCAAAGAAGAACAAAGGAAATGTCAAATACTTTTTTTCTGAACTGCAGCCTCTCTTCTTGAAAGGAACCGCGGGCTGTGGTTTATAGTATAATCACATACTGTACTGTCGTATGTATATTGTGTAATTATAGTATCGCATGCAGCCGTACAGTTTCGGTGTGTTTTCCTACATTGCGCCAACGAAGAGCCAAACAAAATCACAGGAATCTCCCGCTCTCTTTTTCAGAGTCGAGGCCACAACTGTGGCTCAGAGCATAGTTTCTATGTGCTGTAACTACAGCACTGCATCCACTTAGACATATAGACTGTCTTTGTATGGTATTAAAAGCGACATTAAAAATAATCACATAAATCTCATGTTTCTGCCTTTTTCTCTCTCAGAAACAGAGTCTGCAACTGATTAGAGTAATTATATAGTAGTTTCTTGCATCCATCCATCTGTTTATCCTATTCAGGGTCACTGAGGGCTGAAGCCAGACAGTACAAACATACATTCAATGTGTAATTATAGAGTAGTGTAGTCAGAAAGTGGTAGGACAGTGATATGTTTTCTTTTTGTACTCCAACACACTGGAATTGAACAACAGACTGTCAGCTTTAATTTCAGTGTGTGCATCTATATTGGATATACACTATATCACACAAACACTTGTATTCCTATTCAGGGTTTTATATTTCACATACTTTTCTATACCATTTATAGTCAGTTTGGTAGGTGTCTAAAATGAATTTATATTTGTTATCTTGTTATGAATATATAATATAAAATGATATATATATAAAACGTAATGTTTACAGGAACTATTTAGAATTCAATGAGGGGAGGGAAAATTAAGAAACTTCGGCTCCATCCCGCTCCTTTTCAGACATATTGAATGTTTGTAACACTTTATAGTTTTTCCTTTTTGTGTGTTGCAACATACTTATTGTGTTTTTATATTTTATTTTATTGTTTACTGTATTTTTTTGTCAAAGAAAGAAAGAAAGTTGTTCCATTTTTCTTTATGTATTCAGCCTACTTGCACAGTGGGTGTAGAAGCCATCTCAGTATTTCACTGCATGTATCAAAATATGATTGTGTATATAACAAAGGCATTTTTTTATTTTTTCCTGCCACATCATGTCAGAAATTAAAAAGCAAACACAGAAATCCCAGAAATCTTGTAGCTTTCACTCGTCAGCCAGAGACTGTCAGACAGTCCATTCCAGCCAGAGAGGCTTATTGTGCTGTAACACTGAGCTCAGCCAGGAACTAAGCAGCGCCCACACACACACACACACACACACACACACACACACACACACACACACACACACACACACACACACCCTTCACCACCAGCAGCAGCACCACCGCTGGCTCTGGACCTGCTTGTCTGGGCTGAAAGCAGGCGGCCCGGCAGCTTCAGGCCGGGCCGGGTCAAAGGAGCGCGGCGGGAGGACGGCCAGCTCTGGCGGCTGCTGTCCCTCTCCAAGACAACTGTTGACGGGCCAGAGAGGCCCAACTGGGCCGGGGCCGGGCACACTCAATAGTCCCCATTGACAAGGCACTTCCTGGAGGCAGCAGTGCACAGAGAAATAAGCAGAGAAGAAGAAGTTGCTGCAAGAAAAGGAGAGGAAGACAAAATGGAGGGCGGAAAGAGAGCGGAGAGAGGGGTAGCAGAGGGATGTCAAAACGGACAAAACAAGGAAAGCTGGAGGGGAGAAGAGGTGAAGAAGGAGAAGAGGAGTTAGGATCTATACGGAGCGAGGGAGTTACTTTGGGTTCAACATTGGGGGGGTTGAGATCTCCACTTTTGAGCAAAAATAGACATTTTGAGCATATCAAACACTTCATTTCCTGCATTATGGTGAATTTTTCTGGAACAATTTGTGCCTTTTCTGCGTCACGTTACGGGGCAAATGTCTTTATTTATGTAAAGTAAATTATTATTAGATATTTGGGGGGGGGGGGTTGTAAGTTACGATGAAGAGGACAGGAGGAGACGAGAGGACAGAAGATTGCTAGGATTTGGTGAAGAGGAGAGGTGAAGAGACAAAAGGTACAGAGGATAAAGAAGGGACAGAAAAATACTAAAGATGCATGCTAACATGCTTACAATGACGATGCTAACAGGCTGATGTACAGCAGGCAAAGTTCGCATTCTTAGTTTAGCAGGTATTGGGGGGGGGGGTTTGATCATGCACAACAAAAGATGCAAGAATTAAATCTCCCTTTCAATACTATGAGTATAGGGCCACTCCGCCAGCCATGCCAAAACACACCGGAGAGCGGAGTTCACTTTGCAGCGAAAACAAAATACTTTCAACCAGGAAATGCTTTTTTCTGGCTAAATTCCACTTCCATGGCCCCTGAGAGGACCGTCATCTGGCGGTGCCTTTAGCCCGCTCACAGTCACCTAATGGTGCCTAAACAACTGCCGGTGGTAGCCGGCGTCCCAGAGCTCTGTAGGGACTATATACAATTAGCAACTGCAGCTCGGATTTTATCGTTCTATCGAACTATAAACTCTTTTACAGTGCTTTACTTTACTTTAAAATACTTCTATTTTAGGTATATAAAATGGTCTATTGGTGAAGTAGCATTGATCACTTTGAGGGGGGGGATACATTTTGTCCCCACCGAGGATAAAAATAATTCAGCAGAGGCAGGGATATGTAGACCAGAAAGGGGGAAATCCCACACACCCCCCCCCCAGCAAATGGCACCCTGATGACCTGATGATGGCGCTAGAGGAAAAGTCACAATTCATCCTGATGGGAACATGAACGTCTGAACCAAATGTCTTAGCAATCTATTCAATAGTTGTCAAGATATTTCACTCAAAGTCACAAATGATTTCACATTGGCACAAGAGGAAACGTCAGAGGATCACCAAAGTCAACAAATACATCGTCTGCAAAACATGAAAGGTTTGTGCCAGTCCATTTGGTAGATGTTGAGATATTTCACCTGATAAATGAAAACTTTTACCTGCTGCTGGATCTCTGACTTTTACTGGAGGAGGAGTCAAAGATGTGCCAGTCATTAGGATTCATCTTCTGGGAACCCTGAATGTCTGCACACAATTGTAATATCTCTTCAAGAGTTGTTGAGATATATTTTAGTCTGGACCAAAGTTTTGTGCCCACTAACCCTACATTCACACATCTGGGTTTCAAATGACAAATATTTATTTACAATTTATGCACTGAATGTATGTGATGTCTCGTTTTGTTCATCTTTCACTAAACAGAAGAGCGCTCCAAATTCCGTCGTAATAAAGGTCTAAATCTAATCTAATCTAAAAGTAGAAAGAGAACAAGAAAGGCTGAGATGACAAAAGTGGGGATTTGATAAGAAGAGGTGAAGGTTGAAAAGTAGGAGATGAAAGCACACAGAAGGAAAAGACATGAGAGGAAGAAAAGGAAGCTATTCGAATGAATAGGATGCAGAAAGGTTGGAGGGTTAGGGGAATTACATGTACACAGTGTAACATATCTTCCCCCTCTCTCATCCCACCTTCTCCACTTACTTTTTCTTCTTTATACCCTTTTTTCTTTGGACTGTGAACGATTATCACATCTGGAACATTCTTTCTGATGTCCTCGCTCCCGTATCAACAAACATCCAGAACTTGGTCAACCTTTCATCTGACCAGAGACAATCATTAATGTCGCCATCTGGAACTTTAACTTGTTCGCCTCACTGATGCAGAAAAACGCTCCTTAATAATGTGTAAATTGTACAAACAAATTAAAGTTTGTTTTCCTGGTATTGTTTATCACCTGCTGATATAACAGAAGAGTGAACACCAAAGGTTGAACCAGCCTGGTCTCACAGAATTCTGTGAAATGAGAACGAACTGTTAACAGCACATTACGTGGTGGTGGCACGGAATGTGTGAAAATTCTGTGTGGCCACCACGAAAAACAAAGTAGCCAAAGTAAAGTCAATGAGAAGATGACGTAGCATTAAGAGCGACTACGGTAGCGAGTAGTATGAAAGCCCGAAAATCCGCGTAAGGAGGTTGGTTGGGGGGGTGGATGGGTCAAACAACACAGGACTTTCACCCAGGAAACCGGGGATCGTGTCCCGCGTGTTACATTTCCTAAACCGAACTGTCACTTTCTTGTTTTACTAAATGCAACCGTCCCGTTCTTCTTTTCCTAAACTCATCCGTCCATTGTTGTTTTCCTAAACCCAACCGTCCCGTTCTTCTTTTCCTAAACTCATCCGTCCGTTGTTGTTTTCCTAAACCCAACCATCCCATTGTCCTGCCACGACCTTTTCCTTAACTTAAGGGGCCGTGTTAATTTCACGGAATTGTTCCGTGGGCCCATCACGGAATTTTCGGCGATTCCGTGAAACTGCCAGAGATTTTGAGTTAAGGGGCCGTGTTCATTTCATCAAATTCTGTGAGATCAGGTTGGTTGAACAGCTGTTTTCTGTGTTGCATCATACTGTAATTTGTTTCTGCCTTGGCAATTTATTTGAAATTTATGTATGGGAAGAAAATAACATTTCAAATTTCTGGATCCCTGGCTATACAACACTAAAACATGTTTCAAATCATGTGGTAAGGATTACAAAAACTGGCAGTTGAAAGAAAGTTACTAAGCTAAAGACAACATTAGTCTATTAGTCAAGTCAGACAAAAACATTTCTGGGGAAGTTTTGGCACCACATCAGCCGGGATGCGGTTACATAAACTGCAATTTGAGTTTATCTGCAGTTTGCAGACTCGCTGCAAAATCCAGCCATTAGTAACAAACACCCACAAGTATAAGACAAAAGGCAACACACGTTTGATGATGATTTGAAGGCTTCTGTAGCAATCGCTGCTATTCTGTAAGGTGTTTTGTACTTAAAGGTGTGCTTTGTAGGAAATGTGCAAACTAAAGACAGAACTAGGTTTGTTTGGAATAAAAATAAGACATGGCGGGCAACATAGGCATGTGTAATCGTAATACCTGTCATTCAGGACCTTTCACACCAGCATTTCTGATTGATGGCTGAACATTGAGCACCACATTTATAAACTAAAAGATCACAATGTTCATGCAGTGTGAATTTTAAGTCGGGAACAATTATTTTCAATTATTCCAACACTACATGAACGGAAGTTTAAAAAAGATTGTGAATATATGAATATTTGATTGTGGAAAAAAAACATTACTACCGCCGCTGCCTGCCTCTTGAGTGGGCCACTGCTTCCTAAACAACGTTCAGATGCCTAGAAACAGCGGTGGAAGAAGTATTCGGATCCTTTACTTAAGTAAAAGTACTAATACCACACTGTAAAAAATACTCTGTTAAGTAAAAGTCCTGCAATGAAAATGTTACTTAAGTAAAAGTATGTAAGTATCATCAGGAAAATGTACTTACAGTATTAAAAGTAAAAGTGCTCAATGCAGAAAAGTCCTCACATTTTGAAACTGGAAACGATCCACATAGTTCTGTTAATCAACTAAGTGTTTAATCATTACAGCTGGTCTTGTTGGCAATTATATTTTTGAGTAGTTTAATTAATAATAAAACATTGTATTTCATAAACTACATGTTTTGTGTGGAAAAATCTTAATTTTTAAAGTAACCAGTAACTACAGCTGTCAGATTAAAGCAACACCAAAGATTATTTTGTACCTTAAAATAATGTTTCCAAAATCGTTTCAGTGGTTCATCAACTCGTCATAGGGTGAACAGCACTTCTGCATTCGCTTTGCGGCCCTCTATCGGCTATAACCGCACTATGCAGTTATAGCCACAGTCTGCCAGAGTGGGTAGTGGATCTGTAGTTTGAATGAGACATAATGAGACATTACGCCAGCGGTAATGGACAATTCCGCTTCCAACCTGTAGGGGGACAGATGAGGAAAAGTGCTTTGGTTAAAAGTAGAGTAAAATTACAATATTTTTCTCTGAAATGTAGTGGAGTAGAAGTAGAAAGTAACATGAAAAGAAAAAAGTCAAGTACAGTACAAATACCTCAAATTTGTACTATACCAACACGGTCTCACGGCAGTTCGTGAAATTGTCACATTATTTTTAATCTATTGATTTGTGTACAAGAACACGTTTTTCTTGTTTTTTTCGTGGTGGCCAGCACGAAATGGGAACCATCTATACGGAGGTTGGGTTTAGGAAAAGATGAACGGGGGAAGCAAACGTCACACCCCGGGACACGATCCGCAACAACAACAACAGGACGGCGGAGGTTGGGGGGTTTAGGAAAAGAACAACGGGGAAAGGACGCCTAACACGCCAGGAGACGGCCGCGGGGGACGTGCGACAATAACGTGACGGTTGTGATTAGGAACACAATAACGGAGAAACAAAGCGCCCCCCGGTCTCCGCGGTGAAAGTCCTGTGTTGTTTGACCCATCCACCACCCCAACCAACCTCCTTACGCGGATTTTCAGCATTTCATACTACTCGCTACCGTAGTCATGCTGTGATCACGAAATATGCTTCCCGTTGAAATACATTAGTTAACATTTTCGTGCTGGCCACCACGGAAAAAACGAGAAAAACGTGCCCGTGTACACGAATCAATAGATTAAATAACGTGACCATTTCACGAACTGCCATGAGACTGGGTTGACTATACAGTACTTGAACAAATGTACTTAGTTACATTCCACCACTGCCTACAAAGTCTGTATAGTGTCTAATTGAGCCCAGCTGGAGAATTCACAGCTAGCGAGTGGACGTGTTGATGACGTTTCTATCATGCGGCTGGCGCCAAACCGGAAGAAAACAAACATCCGAGGGTGAAGAAGTGTTTACAACAGTGATTTACATGAAGATGCCAACAAAAATAGAGCAATTTACGAACTTCTGTTGATAAAGGCCGACACCAAAATCTTCAAGGAATGGCAAGTTATTGTTTATGACCAAATTACGAACCCCGCGGTGTGATTCTCATCATGTACTGCCTCCTTCATGCTCTAGGGAGAGAGAGTTCAACAAGTCTTGTTTTACAAGGACATTATTTTATTTTGTAATGTGTAGGTATGTAGATCTTTTAAATTACCTGTTCATGTTTAAATAAATATAACTAGTAGTTATGTCTCCCGTTGTATTGTCTGCTATTTTGTATATATTTGTTTCTGTTTCTGTATTTATTGTTCATGTCTTATTTATGTTTAATATGTTTGATTGTGTGTGTATGTATCCTTCACCAAGGCAAATTCCACCTAGGTGCAACTTACTGTGGCAAAAAAACCTTTTCTGGTTCTGATTCGGATCTTTGCTTACTTTGCTGCCAGCCTGTTGTTGAAACTGTGGAGTAAAGTGCATTACGCAGAAAAAAATTGTACGTCCAACATTGTCATAGTATAGTATGTTGGAAAAAATGGTTGAAAAATATGTATAGTATAGTATGTAGAAAAAAGTTATAAAAAAAAACCCATAGTATAGTATGTAGAAAAAAGTGATAAAAAGCCATAGTATAATATGTTGAAAAAAAATCATAGTATGTCGAAAAAAGTGATGAAAAAAGTCATAGTATATTATGTCGAAAAAAGTCATAAAAAAGCCATAGTATGTTGTGTCGAAAAAAAGTGTTAGAAAGCCATAGTATGTATGTCGAAAAAAGCCATAGTATAGTATGTCAAAGAAAGTGATAAAAAAGCCATAATATAGTATGTCGAATAAAGTGATAATAGCATAGTATAGTATGTTGAAAAACGTGATAAACAACCATAGTATAGTATTTCGAAAAAAGTGATAAAAAGCCATAATATATTATGTCGAAAAAAGTCGTAGTATGTCGAAAAAAGTGATAGAAAGCCATAGTATATTGAAAAAAGTGATGAAAAAAGTCATAGCATAGTATGTAGCAAAAAGTGATAAAAAGCCATAGTATTGTATGTTGAAAAAAGTGATAAAAAGCCATAGTATACTAAGTCGAAAAAAAGTCATAGTATATTGTCGAAAAAATTATAGAGAGCCATATTATATTGAAAAAAGTGATGAAAAAAGCCATAGTATAGTATGTTGAAAAAAGTGTTAAAAAAGTTATGTTTGAAATAATAGCAGTGTGAGTAAAGCTCATAATCCTTATAATAGCTTTTATTTCCATACACGCAAATGCATTGGGAACACTGCACATACTATTCTAAATCAAAACATGAAGAATAATTCATCAAATATGTTATTACTATACAGAAAGTGAAGAAAAGGGAATGTTAGGCTGTTCAAAAAAATAGCAGTGTCTGCATTTTTCTTTCCAAACTCAAAACATTTACTGTGTAAACTGAAAAATGCTTGAATATTTAGTCTTCCTATTAATCACTGAACTAATATTCAGTTGTATAACCACTGTTTTTGAGAACTGCTTCACATCTTTGCTGCATGGAGTCGACCAACTTCTGGCACCTGTGAACAGGTATTAAAGCCCAGGACGATTGGACTACATTACACAATTCCTCTGCATTACTGGGTTTTGCCTCAGAAACAGCATTTTTGATGTCACCCCACAAGTTTTCTATTGGATTAAGGTCCGGGGATTGGGCTGGCCACTCCATAACGTTAATCTTGTTGGTCTGGAACCAAGATTGCTCGCTTACTGGTGTGTTTGGGGTCGCTGTCTTGTTGAAACACCGATTTGAAGGGCATTTCCTCTTCCGCATGACCTCTTGAAATATTTTGGTGTATTCAAACTGATCCATGATCCCTGGTATGCGATAAATAGGCCCGACACCATAGTATGAGAAACATCCCCATATCATGATGCTTGCGCCACCATGCTTCACTGTCTTCACAGTGTACTGTGGCTTGGGGTCATTTTGGGTGCCAGTCAATTTTTTCATTAGCAAATTGTAACTTCTTCAGCACATGTCGTTTTTTCAACAATCGGACTTTGGGGGCTTCTTGCCGATAACTTCGCTTCACATTCTAATTGTTACAGTACTCACAGGTAACTTTAGATCTTTGAATGATCAGCCAGTTGGAGCTGATCATTGGGCTGAGTCTTTGCCATTTTGGCTATTCTTCGATCCATTCAAATGGTAGTTTTCCGTTTCCTTCCACGTCTTTCTGGTTTTGGTTGCCATTTTAAAGCATTCAAGATCATTTTAGCGGAGCAGCCTATCATTTTCTGCACTTCTTTATGCGTTTTCCCCTCTCCAATCAACTTTTTAATCAAAGTACGCTGTTCTTCTGAAAAATGTCTGGAACGAACCAGACATCAGACACTCATATTTTCAGCGGGAAATGAGCTATAACCAACATTTGCTGCCTTTGTCCTTGATTAAGGGCCACCTGTTTGACACCTGTTTTTTCACAGAATGAATGACCTCACTGCTTGAACTCCACACTGCTATTATTTTGAACAAACCCCTTTCAATTAATGATTCAATTACACAGAATCAGCAGCATGCATGTCATGGCTGTTGGGTCTGTTTGTCTCTATTACTCTACTAAACCTACTAGTGAATTATTTGCCATGTCTACTATACTATGGCTATACTATGGCTTTTTTCCACATACTATTCTATGGCATTTTTATCACTTTTTTCAACATACTATACTATGACTTTTTATCACTTTTCAACATACTATACTATGACTTTTTATCACTTTTCGACATACACTATGACTTTTTATCACCTTTGTAAAAAATACTATACTATGGCTTTATGATCACTTTTTTTAAATGTGCAAACCACATCAGATGTTCAGTGAGCTGACACCATCAACATTTTTCAATTCATTTTTCGATAAACTATACTATGACTTTTGTATGATTTTTATGACATACTATGCTTTGACTTTTCAATATTGACAGATACGTCCACTATAAAAACAAGAATTTGACTTACATATCTGTCAGGCTGATGAATTCAATCACAATTAGTGTGATGTCAATCCAATGAATTTTAATGTCTAACTTAAAAGCGAAGTCAAATACGCTCTGAAACTATCGGGTCAGATAGCTGAGAGTGGAAGAACGCAGGTTGTAAGAGGCGCTTTGAATTTTAATATCTAACAGTGAAAGCGAAGAAGTCAAATATGCTCTAACAGTTGTGGAGTGTGTCAGTTCGGATGGGTCAGAGTAATACAACGTGGATGTAGGTTCCAATTTCACCAGAAGCGTTGAATTTTAAGGTCTAACAGTAAAGGGAAGATGTCAAATACACCAGGAGAACAGTTCTAACAGTAGAGTAGTTTGGGTAGAGGGTAGTTCAAGGAAAATATGGCGAAAGCTGGTTGGAAGAAAACAGCGGTTGTGGGTTCAAACCTCACAAGACCTGTTAAATTTTAAGGTCTAAAAGTGAAAATGAAGATGTTCATCCCAGCAATTACAGCAGTGTAACCTGTTAAGTGGCTGATTAACTCATGTTTAATTATTCTACACAGCTGCATTAGTTTAGCTTTTGTGTCGGGTCATTTTATCTTTTTAAAAGGGTGTCACTTCAAGACAAAATGTGGTTTCAAGTCTAGAGTTAAAACAGTGAAATATGGCAAACATAAAACATAAATTAGATAAAAGCCTACTATACATGGGGCGGCCTCTAGCTCACCCAGCAAGAGCGTGTGCCCCATGTTGGCTGAGTCCTGCAGTGGCGCAGCGTTCGAATCCGACCTGCTGCCCTTTGCTGCGTGTCATATCCCATCTCTTTCCCCCTTTCTTCATGTCTATCCACTGTCACTACTTAATAAAGGGAAAAGCCCCAAAAAATAATCTTAAAAAGAAAAGCCTACTATATATTCTATGTTTTTCTGTATATAATTATGATAACTTGTTAGACCATAAATTATGTGCAGAGAAATCCCAGCCCAGAGTGTTGAAGCTCCAACATTTAATCACTCACATGGTGAAATGAAGAAGGGTTGTGGGTGTTTTTCAGTGGGTGCCTACTTCAGTGAAAGACCCGCTCCATATCTTCCCCACTGTTTAGACTGAATTGCTTTTTGAATAAATGCCATGCCTGATTTCTCATGGCTGTTAGTGCCTTGCTGTTCATCTCTATGAAAGGAGGGAGAGATGAAAGAGGAGAGAAAGAAACACTTGTTAGCCTGAGCGCTAAAGCTGTCCACACCGCAGCAGCTAACACAGCTCCATCCCTCTCGGCGCAGTAAAGCGATACCCATCCCCGAGGTAATAAAACCTCTGTGCTAAGCAGAACACCAGGTTAGTTTTTTTAGGGTGTGAGCAAGAGAGAAAGAAAACAGACTGTCAGAATAAAAACGGAAGTGGAGGAGAGAGGCAAGGGGAGCTGTTGCCTAGCAACCAGCAGGCCTGACAGGTGCTTTGCGGGGATGGGATGTTGAGTTGATCCAGTTGTTTGTTTCCCCTCCCCCCCTTTAAAAGGTTTGCTTCCTTTGGTGCTCAGCAGTTGTAAAGGCATCAGCTGTTTTCAAATAACATCTGTGTGTCGGAGTCAAGGACTGCAGGATTTCAGTAACGCCTAAACTTTATCCATCACTTAGAACAAGGCTAGTGAACTGTGGAAAACCTGGTATACCATCTCCTTTTTTAACGTACTCTGTCATTGATGATTCAATTCAATTCAATTGTTTTATAGGATAGTGTCAACAATCCCCCAAGAGCATGCATTTGGCGTGAAAGTGGCGAGGACAAACTGCTTTTTTACAGGCAGAAACCACGGACAGACTGCTTATCTGGGATGGCACCTTAATTTGATTTGTAGGTACTCCTTCCCTTAAAAAATGTTTCATGGATGGAGAGCGGTCTGTAGCAGTGTGGTAGTCGAGATCGGCCTCGATCTCGAGACCACTTTTTGAAGGTCTCGGAATCAACCGCATTTTTACTCGGCCTTGTCTCTGTCTCCTTTACAAAGAGGACTCAGGATTTTATTTCAAGGCCACAACTGTGGGAATCTCACTAAACTGCCTGAGCAATGTCTGATGTATTCGTTAACATTATTACTGTGATTGGATGTGAAACTTCCTGCTTCAAATTCAACCAATAACTCCTCATTTCTAAATTATTTGTGTTTCTGTTTACTGCTGTCATACTGCTGTTAAATGTGGCTACTACCTAAAGTTAGGTGGATGGTAAAACATGGAAAAGACCTTTGTGATGTTAGTGGACAGCATCTACAGCACTCTCTGTGTGAACGGTGATATTATGAAACAGACCTCCGTTGTTAGGCACTGGCTAGAACCATCTCATATCCATAACTGAGTTTTCCATCCTTCACCTTTGATAACACTCACACCTGCACACAATGAGTTCATGCTGACACTGCACACTGCCATTAGAGGCGTGTCTGATGGCGACTGCCTCAAATCAGCAAGTTTCATTCAGGCTCTTATGAATCCCCACCCCCCCTCATACCTGATCCACTTTCCTTATCAGCAAAAGAAAAAGTGCTAAAATAACATAAAACAGAGCAGCCACTTTCATATCCCTCTGTGACTAACAGAATTGTGCTTTTAAAAATAAAATCTGCCCATTAAGCCACTATAGGCAGATTTTAAGGCTCTCCCTCTTGTGTAAAAACAGGGAATAATGGGATGATGGAGTCTTACTCACCCTCCTTCAGATTTCTCAATCCCACCCACAGACATGGAGGAGAGGTTGTTTCGGGGTTGTTGGAGGAGCAGGCGGGCATTAAGAGTAGAGGTGGAGGGCTTTACAGGTGAATAGGTAGGAGGGTACAGATTAAAAAAACGCAGGAGAGGAGAAAAAAGCCTGGAGGTCAACTTGACTGCCAAGACGCTGCCTTTCATGATTGCTGGGTCTCCCTTTCATCTGCCACTCCTGCCTGGGGAAAAGAGGATGGGGAGGGTGTGTGTGTGTGTGTGGGGGGGGGAGGGGTTGGATCTCGAGGGTGAGGCAGGAGAAGTGACACAATGCATGCAGGGAGAGAGAAAGGCAGGGTAGTATTAAGTCAGTGTCCATTTTTTTGATTTGAGATGCAGTTTTTTTGATCTGCTGATTAACATTCATTACATCACATTCAAAGGAACTTTTTTTTAGATTTGTTTTTTGAAGCAGCAGACAGAAAGTGTCAAAATATATTTTCATGAGCCGGTAACCTCACTCAGATTGAAAACTGAACCTCCCATCACCCTGAGAACCCAGGAAAAGTGCTCCTTTCATTACAGCTGTACAGTAGCTGCTGGCACTGTTGTATGCATTTCTGCTGTGATGTCAAGGCTTTGGTGAGTGGTTGAGGGGTTGAGGGGTTGTGTGGTGGGGGCAGGCGGCAGGGGGCATAGCTGGGCAGCTGTTAGGGGGAGCCAAGGGTCCCTCAGGTCCTTCTTAAATAGGCCTTTTCATACAACACCCACTCCAAGTACTCCAAGAAACAAAGAGGAAGGAAAGGAGCCAGCCAGAGAAGAGGACGAGTGCACCGTAAACAAAAGTCGACATATCGAACCCGATCTTGCTTGTTTACGGACAGCAGACGTAAACTGTAGTTCCTTCTGTTGTGGAAAAAGTGAGCCATTGGTGTCTTCTGTTACGTGATTATTTCATGCTGTCAACACTGTTGGTCAAGTGGCTTTCTGTACAATGTATACAAAATCTGATGGGAAGAGAGAGTGTTACACTCAACTCAAGTTCAGTCTGATTTGAGCCCTAAGATTTGACATGCAACAGCTAGGACGTTTTTTTTATTTCAAAATCATCAAATGTTCTGTAATCCAGAGACTACTCCCACAATATGAAGACACAAAATCGGACCTGAGAGTGGGGGTTGAGGAAACACCACTGAATATAAAGGGGTTGTCCCCATGCCCCATCCCCAACTTGCCATCAAAGTGCTGGAACCTTTAAATCAACTAAAACCTGGCTTTTGATCTAAAAGGTTTCGCTTGACATGAAGTGTTTAAAACTAAATAAGCAACAGATAAAAATAGAAAAATACTTAAAGAAGTATTAAACTGCTGGAAAGAGGGTCTTTTTCATAAGACTGGGCTGTCTATGCAGTAAAATGGCACAAACATTTTTTTTTAAATCTGTGCTACATGACCAGAGAAAACAAAAGAGAAAAAAAGCATTGGCATTCCCTTTTCACTCAAAAGGTAGAACATCTTGGATGTCTACACACCATCTGAAACTCAACCTCGACAAGACTGAGCTCCTTTTCCTTCCAGGGAAGGGCTCTCCTACCCAAGACCTGACTATAACAATTGACAACTCTGTGGTAGTCCCCACCAAGACTGCTAGAAACCTGGGTGTAACACTTGACGACCAACTCTCCTTCACTGCTAACATTGCTGCAACCACCCGATCGTGTAGATACATGCTGCATAACATCAGAAGGATACGTCCCCTTCTAACGCAGAAGGCGGCTCAGGTTCTGGTTCAGGCTCTAGTCATCTCACGTCTAGACTACTGCAACTCCCTCCTGATTGGCCTGCCTGCATGTGCCATGTGACCCCTGCAGCTCATTCAGAACGCAGCAGCTCGGCTTGTCTTCAACCTCCCCAAGTTCTCTCACACTACACCGCTCCTCCACTCTCTTCGCTGGTTACCAATTGCGGCCCGCATCCACTTCAAGACACTAGTACTTACATACAGGGCCACGAACGGATCAGCACCCACTTACATCCAGGACATGGTCAAACCATATACCCCAACCCGCCCACTTCGTTCTGCATCAGCCAAACTGCTTGCTGCCCCCTCACAGCGAGGGAGAACTAATCACTCAACGAAATCCCGACTGTTCACTGTCCTGGCTCCCAAATGGTGGAACGAGCTCCCCATCGATATCAGGATGGCCGAAAGCCTACACATCTTCCGCCGAAGGCTAAAAACACATCTCTTCCGACTACACCTCGGATAAAAAAAATAAATAAAAAAAATAAAAATTCTTGAACCTGCACTTTCATATGTCTCTTTGTAGCTTTGCCTATTTAAAGCTAATGTATTTGCACTTACTACTTGTTGTCTGGAGTTTGAACCTTCACAGTTGAAAGCACTTAATTGTAAGTCGCTTTGGATAAAAGCGTCAGCTAAATGACATGTAATGTAATGTAATGTAATGTAATGTAATCTACAACTAGCGCACTGCGTGGCACCGGACCAATAAACGCTCCCGCTGTAGTTGTACAGTTTAGACTTTAGACTTTATTGTCCCCAAGGGGAAATTCTTTGTCACAAACTTTTACGTTATGGACACAGCACGCTCACAGAACAACAAAAGTACAAACAAAACAGAATGACATGCAGAGAAATAACACAGACAGGTAACACAGATAAAGTGGCAGTGATGTATCTTTTATTTAGGGCTGCTATAGTCTCACATTGCCAGACCTTCATCCACAGCGCTGAGGAGGAGGGTCTGGCTAGTCCACACAGCATTCCATGATGGGAGAAAAACGTGCGTCTGGTTTATTGCCATTTCTTTAAACCAATCACAATCGTCTTGGGCGGCGTTAAGCACAGGACGGAGCAACGGTGCCGCTGCAAAATAACCTTGGGAAGTAATTTGTTTTGGTGGAACATGTGTACGTTCAAAGGTTGTTTAGAATGCCAACACAAAGAAAGCAGAAGATGACGGACATTCGACGGCACCTGAACAATCCCGGAAGTGAAACGTAGTGGATATAGACTAGGGCTGCTATGGCTGCAGGCACCCGGCTTTTGCCATGGCGAGCTTTCTTGCACCTCAGGGTCCTGTAACTGCATCCAGAGGGCAGAATAGTGAAGTGGCTGTTGAGTGGGTGTGTGTTGTCTTGTGCTATTGTGGTTGCGATGCGTGTGATGGCCTTAAAATTGAGATCTTAGAGTGTGGAAGTGGGGCAACCAATTAATTTGGCAGCAATGTTGGTTTAATCTGAGTTCGCTCTGAGTTTGAGAGAGAGAGAGAGGGGCAGCTCTACAATCAGTAGTTGAAGCAGCCCTCGACCAGGGAGATGAGCACGAACATCTGGGCGCTGGCAAGATGGATGGAAGATTACCATAGTTCAATTACACATACTACCAACATTATTATGATACAAAGCAGGTCAAAAATTTGGCAAAGTATCCCTTTAAGTTATAAGACTGCAGTGCTGAAAGGAATGTGAAAGTATTCAATCAGATGTGGTTAACAGAGACATTTTAATGGCACCAGCGAACAGACCAACAATTATCATCACATACTGATTCTTATGTGGTTCCATTTTGATGGAAGAAATATGTGACGTCACCTTTTTTCCAACACGGCCGCGCCCTCTTCAAACCACCGTTTGCTGGTCAGAACGGAGAGTGGCACAAGATCATCATGTGTCTGTGTAAAATAAATGGTGGTGGAAGCTTGGTGACATAGTAGACACTTGCAGAGCAAGTTGGCAAACTGTAGCCGGTTAGCCTGGTTCCAGACCTCTCATAAATTCGTTCAGCAATTTCAGATACGTCTGGTGTTGTGCTCAGTGATGTCTGTTTCCCATGGTTAGAGAAACTTCCACTTTATGCGGCCCACTGCACATGTGCAACAGTGTCTCTCCTGCCACACAGCCTATAGACTTACATTGCGATGACGTCACACACATACAGTATAAAGTATAAAACCTTCATGGTTTTAAAAATTCAGTAATAAGTAATAATAAGAGTAATAATGGGAGGTGTCCTGTCAACAGTTTTACAGAGGTCTTTTTTAGAATGTAGTCTAGGGGTTGGCTGATTCCATTCAAAGGAATTGATGTTGCTGGTATGACCTGGCCCTAGGGGTGAAATAAATAATATTGTTTTAACTTTGGCTGATGTCATCTAGGATCCATCGTTTCAGATGCTGATTATCAGTGTTGGGAGTAACGCGTTACAAAAGTAACGCAATTACAGTAATGTATTCCTTTTTGTTGTAACGCAGTAATATAACGCATTACTAATAAAATGTTGGTAATATTATACCGGATACAATGTCAGTAATGTGAGTTACAACGCATTTAACCCCAAATTAAAGAGTGTTTTGCTTTTTTTAAGAATTCACCAACACCGGGAAACATTTCGGCACAGAAAAAAACTGTCCGTGAGTAAGAGTTACATAATTTCCTGTTGCTAGGATTCGATGGTTGAAATGACTGCAGAGACTGATTCTACAATTGCTAAATGGACACGTAGGTCTAGATGGAGTTATTACGCCACGTTGAAGCGAGGTGCTGCCCGTCACTTTTCCTGTGGTCAGAGCCAGAACCAGAGACAGTACAAACATCTTTGTCCCAACAGGTAACGGTACATCAGCGCGGACAGTCTTGTGTCCTACAAACTGACAGATATAAACATGTCAGGAATTGTCTGGCTTGCTACACGTAAATATTTAACCTGACAAGCCAGACCCACATCAAGATGTTGGGTCTGAGAACTCACCATTGGCAGGGCTCAATCCAAGGGGCTGGATAAACGGTTGTCTTTCAAATTCCCTCTGCACAACCAAGCAGAGCAACGAAGAAGGTAGCGGAGGTAGTTGATAGAGTAAACTTTTGCCATATCCGGTCGGCAAAACTCCGAACACATCTTCCTTTTTTAAGAATGACTTCAGTGCCGTTCTTCGTTCTTTTGTCAAAGAAAAGCTTAACTCCAAGTCTTCCAGAGTCGCGGCCAAAAGCCAAAAGACCGCTGTTCGCCAGCAGCAGCAGCCATCTTCTTTGTTTTCAAGTAGCAGAGAATTCACGCGAAACCGTCGCAACTCTGCCGTCATTATGTTAAGCCCGCCCACCGACTCTATATACAATGTTATTGGCCTGACTAGAGTTTGGTTTTTCCAGCTCGTAAGCCAACGGAGAGTTGACCCTGGCTGCAATTTACATTTGCTGCTGCTAGGGTGCGTCTATATTTCTAGGCTAGTAAATATTATATAAATTATAATTATATTATATATTATATATTATATATTATATTATATAAATATATAGAATTGTATAGTTTACTTTGCAGATTCAGATTAATAAACAAAATATTATGAATAAATAAATGATGATGTATTATATTGGATAAAGATGAGACCGGTGGTGAAATTCACAAGCAAACTGCCAAGTCGAAGCCTACTTCCGCCGTTATTTTGGTGAAAGTAACTCAAAAGTAACTAGTAAGTAGTGTAAAGCATTACAATGCAGAGACAGTAATACTGTAATATAACTAATTACTCTCAAATGACAGTAACTAGTAATCTATAATGTATTACATTTTGGAAGTAACTTGCCTAACACTGCTGATTATTAGAAAATAGGTTTTTGGGGCCTTTATGGTAGCACAAGGTGAATAGTCAGATGGGTTAACAAAATATTCAGACCTCATCATTCAGCCCTGGAACCTGTCAGGGATTATAGATATTTACTGTTTCAGGGCCCAGAGTGAGCTGCTGTCAGGGGGGTGCTGGAATAAAACACAATGTGCATAAGCAAAATCACAACTGCAATCAAACAACAGCTGTGTAAGCACGGTTGTGTAAGTCCAAAATCATAATGTGAAATATGTAAAAGACAGGGGGGGGTGGGCGCTGTGAGAATGTGGGCAGGAGATGAGAGGGTGACATCGAGAGAAGAGGAAGGAAAAGGGAAGCGGAGATTATGTTTATGAAGCCCCCTCATTATGTAACCTTATAGGAGCAAATTACAATCACGGCCATTCCAGGAATTTCTCATGGATTCACATGGAGTAAAATGGCGTCCGTTGTTTTTCTGGCTTGGCAGCTGTCGCCCCGCTCGGCCCTGTGGTCGCTGAGGATTGTGGCCCCGATGAGGCACGACATTGTTGAGGGAGCATAAGTGCAGCAAAATGCAATACCCCAGGAATGTAAACCCAGAGCCCCAAACACCCCCTAGTGCTGTTCTTACAATTATCACACTCCCATGTTCATCACATACATTTGTACTGGGGGGTTTCTTCAAGACATAACTGTACCGTGAGCTAAAGTTGGAAGTCTTGAGTCCTAAATATCTAAAATTAAAAGCTCTATTAAAAACTCTAGTTTTTAGGATATGTTCTCTCATTTATCAAGTGTATAATCTCAATGAGACTTTGGTGGGATCCTGAATGCAAGAGCCAATTTCTTTTAGCTTTTTGGCGGAGCAATGCAGCATGTACAGTATGATCTGTCTTGTGTTAAAAAGTAAAATAATATCATTTTTCATTTCTATTTTATTGGTTTACACCACAGGTTTTCTGGCCTTACTTGCTTTTGTGGTGTTACTTACTTCTTCAAGTGTATAATCTTGCAGATATGTCTTTCTTTTCCCCTTTTTTGGGGTGTACAAAATGCAAGGGACTTCTTTTTAGAGGAGCAATGCAGCATGTTTGATCTGTCCAAAGTACAAACTGCCAGCTGTCCTTAAATACAATTTACTGGTACTTGCACTTTAGTATTACTTAATTGGTTATGCCTATGTGGGAAAACACATTTGGGGGCCTTTCTTGTGGAGTCCTAAATATCTAGAAGTTTAAATGATTTTCATATTTTTCAGGATATTTTACCTAATCCCTCATCACTCATCAGGTGTATAATCTTAGTGAGATTTGTCTCTGATGCAAGGAGACATGTTTTGCCTGTCGGGAGCATTTGATCTGTCCAGTGATGACGAGTAACTAGTGCATTTACTCAACTGTACTTAAATACAATTTTGACTTTTCTGGCCTTTGTTTCTCCTGTGAGGTTTAAAAATCATAAAAAAAGTCCTACAAATCTAGAAATGTAATGCTCACTGTCCTTTGTAAATTTGCAGTCTATTTGTTACTTGATTCTTAAGCGTAGAATCTTTGGAAGATTTCTTTCTTTATTTACTTTTAGCATCCCGAAAACAGGGACGTAGCAGAGAGTAGTAATGTAACCAATTACCCAGGTCCACAACATGGAGAGGGCCCCTTAAACAGTCTTTACATTATTAGCATTACAGTATTACTGTTACCTGAGTAGATCATTTGACAGACTTATCTGAAACTTATTCCCAGAGTATCTGTAGTATAGTGACAGAAATAATGTTCTAACAGCTCATAGTATAAGCTTCACACAGTCATTACAATAAGTGAAGAAAAGAAGGCTGAAATATGCTGAGAATGCAGATTGTGCTGACATTATTTAATGCGAAACAAACCCTTAATTACTGATTACCATAATAACCGTGACAGCTGCATGTGTTTACTTGTTGTTTCAGTTATATGCACGGTGTATGAAAAGTGTAGGGGGTCCACCGAGGCTGCATGCGGTATGTACAGGGCCCAAAATGTTGTATTATATACCACCGCCCGGAGGTTTCTTTCTTGTGAGTTTTCAGGATGTGTTTATTAATCAAGAGTACAGTCTTGGTGAGATTAATAAGGAGAAATAGTGACATATTTAAACTTGCAAACCTGCCACACATTAAACCTGGATCTCACATTTAGGGACACTATTATACACATCACTCTATATAAAATAAACACAGCCAATCCCTGTGGTTTGCAGCCAAAGTTGCAGTGAAGCAACTTTTCATGTTCTAATGTGAAAACCATACCACGCTGTAAACGAGCCATCAGTAAAAGACTGTGGCTTGCTACTACGTCATTAATTTCCCGAAGCCTATAATTTAGCAATGAGTGAGTCAGTGCAGCGCGCATTAATGGGTGAAGGTTTGAATTCTCTGTGAGAGCGAGAGCCCGCTCAACACGACCCGCTGCACATGTTTACCCTGCCTGTTCATTTATCACGCCGTGCTTCTAACCGCCTAATTTGTCCATCGTGACTTCTCTAAATGCCAGTTTGACCGTTTTGTTTATCCCGTCTCCAATGAATGGAAGGCTTATCCCCCCCCAGGTCTTTCTGAATATACTGTAATGATGGATCATGAATGCAAGTGACTATTTTATCCTTCTTGTGGAGCCATGAACAATGTTTAATCTGTCCAGTGGTCCAGTAAAGTACGAATTCTCTACTTTCCTTAAAGGTGCCCAATGGAGTTTTCATGTAAATACACATTATATTTGCATGCAGTGTTACTAACTACAACTCATTGTGTGTATTCTTGAGCTCTAACAAATGTGTGTGCATTTCTTCATAAAACATTACTACACAGCCTTCCATTGGTTGACAAGACGGAATCAAGCTTTTGATTGGTTGGAATGCTCTCCCAGAGCATCATAGGAAATTAAAATGGCAGTTAGCATCAAAGCGAACGGCGATAAATGACAGAAAATCCAGAAATTATGGACAAAACGTGTATAAATCTTGGATTAAAGAGTTTGGATTTATTGCACAAAGACCCAGAAAAATGTTGGATTTCTAGACTGGAAACAAAACCTTCTGTAAGGGCTACGAAGACACCAAAGACATCAGCAGAACAGTTGCAAGTGTTAGCTTTTAGCTACATAAAACGGTATGTTATGGTTATAAATAAAATAAAAAATAATTCAAAGATGCCATTTTTTGTAATAAACAACAAGCTCGGGCTCAGAGGGTTAAATCTAGGATTATTCACATCCATGTTTACCAGCTTGCAGAGCCTCCTCTTAGCCTACAGAAGATTGGTATCTGATATGTTAAGGAATATTCCACCAAAAATCAGTCAGGGAGCAAAAATATTGGAGCAGTGATATTTAAGCTCCGAGCTCTTCTTACCCCACTGGCTCTGTGGGATACTATAGGCTAGGGCTGGGCAATATATCAATATCATATCGATATCGTGATATGTGACTAGATATTGTCTTAGATTTTGGATATCGTAATATCGTGATATGACACATGTGTTGTCTTTTCCTGGTTTTAAAGGCTGCATTACAGTAAAGTGATGTACTTTTCTGAACTTACCAGACTGTTCTAGCTGTTCTATTATTTGCTTTTTCCCCACTTAGACATTATGTCCACATTACTGATGATTATTTATCTAAAATCTAAGTGTGAAGATATTTTGCTAAAGCACCAACTGTCAACCCTAGAATATCACCGCAATATCGATATCGAGGTATTTGGTCAAGAATATCATGATATCTGATTTTCACTCAGCCCTACTATAGGCTACGTTCAGACTGCAGGCCTTAATGCTCAATTATTATTATACTTATTGCCAGATTTTTTGGACCACATATGAAAGTGGCCCAAATCAGAACTGGAAAAGATAGGATACCATGTGACTTAAAACAATTCGGACTTGGGTCACTTTGGCCTGCAGTCTGAACGTAGCCTAAGAGACTACTGGACATGAGATCTGAATATATCCCCACCCCTCCAAAAAGTCCCAGCTAATCCTGCCCCTGCAGCCCCGTGTCAGCTGTCTGCACCCCCTTCCAGCTGTCTCCCTAATGATATACCTAATGAGAGATCTGGGGGGTCTCTCTCTCACACTGAGACAGTATGAGCTAACCGGGGGGGTGGAGCGCGGGACACATCAACTTTCCCATGTGTCCAAGTATAGCAGTGTGACTAACTACTCGTTGTTCTTTCATGAAATTTCATCAACTGCTCCTTGAGGTTTTTGACCCGTAGTAACACAAATCCACAGAGAGCGATAAAGTGGAGCGTGACGCGAAGCCAGAGTGTCGGGGGGGTTATCCATGAAATCGACCAATATTTGAGATTCATAAGTGCCCGTGCACTTGAAAGGATAAGCCAAGAGTCAATCAATCACATCTATCCCAGCGGTTCGGCATAATATCATGGCAAATAAGTTAAGCCTCCCGCTTTAATTCTTATTCGAGCTGAAATCTTTTGAGACTTGTGAGTGTGTACAAAGTGAATAAATCTACTGCAGAGAGATAAATGCTCGAAATGCTTCAACAGCTGATTCATTGACCTAATAACTGTTAGAAAAGGATAGGGAAATGGTTTTGTAATTCCAGTGTATACTTTCCATTTCATACACTTTCTTTAGGTGTACAGGGGTGTCGGACTGGGGTGAAAAAGGTGACTGAGTACCCAGGGCCCTCATGTGAGGAGGGCCCAAAAAGATGCTAGAATGAATCGCTGTGGATGCGGGGAGGGGCCCATAGAAAATGCCTTTCTACAGGGACCAGAATGTTGTGCTACGCCCCTGTAGGTGTATCATTGCCGTGACAGGAAAACCTTCAAATTAGGGCTGCGCAGTATGGCCAGAATCTTCTATCCCAGGTCATTTCATATCTCTAACGATATATATCATGATATAGTATTTCTATATATGATAACGCAGTTCGGTCGCTGAAATTAAATAAAAAAATATATAGGATAGACATTTTTATATCATTTTGTATATATTGTCACATTGCCCAGCCCTCCTTTAACTTAATAATAAAAAAACCTTTTATACTTTTTCCTTTGTCTGTTTTGGATTTGTCCCTCCAACCTTTTGTGGAATTGCATTCCTAAATTAATTGGCAAATCTGTGGTAAAAAAAAATCAGAAAAACAATATTGGCCATATGTTTACACAAGCAAGGCTGTTTATATCAAATTCTGACTGTCCTCGTTTGTTAGGTAGAGGAACAAAAACAGCATTTTTAAACTAAGGCCAAATTCACATATTGTTTCAACTCGGCTCAACTGGTCCGGCAGCTCACTGCACGTTTGCTGCATTTGGATTCACACGTTTTGGAAACGCTCCACTCAGCAGGTTTGCTCAGTTCCCCTCAGGTGTGTTGGCGCTGTCTGCCAATCTTGGCCCAGATGTTTTTAACCTTCACTCATCAGGAAGTTGTTGCCGGAGCAAACTGCTGCTTCACATTCGCGTCACACATGTAGTCCACAAACTAGTCTCGCTAGTCCACACAGCATTCCGGGATAGGAGAAAAAAACGTGCTCTGGACACAACACAAAGAAAGTGGAAGGTGAGGGACATCCGGTGGAACCAAAATGTTTTGGCATCTTATAATCATTAAAACTCATAGATGTATTACTCCAACTACCCTTCATAGTTTATATTTGATCTTCTCCCACCGCCTTTAGAAACATACTCACTCCAATGCAGACCCTTACCTTTTTATTTTTGTGCAGTTCTATTGTGCCCGTACCAGCAAAAGCTTTCTTTCAAATAGACATGCCACACTTACTAGTACGAAGAAAAACAGGCGTCATAATGGAATCCATTTCAAATTTTTTCGATACAACTGACAATGAAGCACCTCAGGGAATATCTTCTCGACATGTAGCTGAAGGCTGCGAGATGCTTTCCCGCTCCAAAATAAAAACAATTGTCGTTTGTGGTCCATGTGTTGTTTTTTTTCAATCGTACTTAAGTGTCTGTCTTCCTTTAGAGAAGACCCCACTGAGAAAATAACTCTATCACAAAGCCTGACCACAGACAACAGAACACATTACTGTGAGGAGAATGGGCTGCCGCTCACTTACACCCTCTGGGAGCTCCCGGTGGCGGGGAAATCACACAGAGTGACATGTGATGTGTGCAGGGGGTCGTGTCATTCAAGTCTCAGTCAAAAATCCCTGGCTTGCAGGTTAAACTGAGTCTTTTATATATTATGTACACGTGAATCACCTGGCCAGAAGTTTAGAAAATGGGGACAGAAAGGCCCAAAAGTTTTTTGTCTTTTGCTGCACACACAATGACACACTCAACTAAATCGATACTGTGGTCCAACACTGTTTCTCCATCCGGCGAGGTTGTTTTGGCCACGTAATGAAAACAAATGGTGATGTAGCCACGCTGCAGCGCCTCTGCACGCAGCCTCATCCATCCCCATCCCCATCCGAATGAGATCTATTCGCCATCAAAGCTCCCAAAGCCCTATCACTGCAGTTACTCCTCCGGACTGTAGGCTCAGGCTCCTTAATGTGCTCAATGCTCAATTCAATTGATCTGAGGACTTTGCACTAAACCCTGGACTTAGAGTAGTATAATTTCCACCAACTTACAGGACTTATTAATAATTACAGAGTGAGCCGGGTTGAGGGAGAGAAGGTATGATCTTTTTCTTAAAACAATATCTTAAGTGGGACAATTTCATACATATCAAGACACGATTAAAGAAACAGTTTGCACCAGAAAATTATCAGCATTGCTCGCCTAATGCTTAAAACAACCCATATTATAATGCAGCAGCAATACCACAGCATTCAGTGTTGTGAAGCTGTCACATAAGGAGTTTAACATGCAAAACATGTGAACGGAGACCACGATTTACATCCCATCTGTTTAACCTTGCTTACTTGCCTACACTTAATCTGATCAACGGCATAGTATGATCAGAAGCTGAACAGATCCACTCTAACAAACACCACGACTGCTTTGCCTTCCAGCTTACAGCTAACGCCTGTACAGTCAGTACATATGCTGTTTGAGGCAAATAAGTTTGGTGAAAATAAGCTTGGCTCACTGTCTGAACACACTTTTATGCACTAAAATGAAAGGTGCCATATTGTTAAAAGATTAGAGATTTTGGTGTATTTTTTATTGTAAAGCAGGTACTATTTAAATACTGTGAAAGTATCAAGATGCTAAATCCACAGAGAAATACACACAGCATTCTGCCTTTAAACGAGCTTTCAGGACCGTACAGTTGTAATGTCACAACTATCCTAAATATAGGTTAAAAACTGCTACAGTGCCGTTACAGTCATTACCCGGCTGAAATGACGCTAAAGAGATCAGAGAGCGCAGATGCTGAAGACCTGGACCTATGCTGACCAATCATAGCAGACTGGGTGTTTTCAGGAGGAGGTCTTAAAGAGACAGGCCCTAAAACGGAGCGTTTCAGACAAAGGGTCGCTGATACAGCTATATTCAGAAAGACAGTATGAGGAAAAATTATGTGTTTTTTGAATATTAAAGCATGTAAACATGTTCTAGTAGAAGCCCAAAATACAAGTATGAACCTAAAAGTGAGCATGATATGGGACCTTTTGTAATGTAAATCTGGGCCACATTTTACTAAAGCAGTTTGCAATCTTACATGTCAATGGTGGCAACAAAGGACTGATGCTCGCAAATTGCAGATACATTTGCAGATGTGCAGGGCTTTCGTATACACAGTTGCACGTATGGCGTTAGTTTTGAATAATTAAACTATTCAAAATAATTAAGAGTAAATGATCTCCGGTTGCAAATCTCATGATGCAATGGTGAAAGAAGTCCCTGAATACGAAATCTGACAGCAGTAAACTGCACACAAGCACATTCATTGCTGATATTATTATCAGCATATTGTATTATTACTTTAAAAGAGGCATAATGCCATTTTTTAGATCTTGCATCACATACACAGCCTACAACGCATCGTTACAAATTAGAACGTACAACACAACACCAGAAAAGTTTACTCATGAAGTTCTCTGACCTGGATTTGATCTTATAGAAGAATAAGGTTTCCCGCACATATAGTGTTCATCTGACTCCATTACAGTCTGAGGAGAGGTATAAATTACTTCATTTGCTGCTCAGACTTTTGCCTGCTGGGGCTTTAAAATTACCTATCAACTGACTGATGGGGGTCGGCATGCAAAACAAAACACCAAGAAAAAACAAAAAAAAGAGAAAAAAAAGAGGGGAATGATAAGAGATTCTGGACACGATATATAACTTGGCAGACACTGACGTGCACTGAATCACAAGTGCTATATGAAAAATAACTGCAATACTATATTGTATACTTTCATACTACAAGTATGTGGCTCTAATTTTACATTATACATGTACTGATGTGTATTTTTGGAGTATAGCTTTTCTTAACATTTTTAGTTGAAATGGTCATAATGTTGTGCTTTGTTTTATGTCTTGTGCTACTAATTTTAAACCTGACACCTAATCGGCCGTTGGACAGTCTGGCGAGGTCAGTGACTCCAGTCTGTTCGGTGTGTTCCGTGCCGTCGTCCATCCGAGGGGCCGTCGTCCTTCATTTTGGCCAATTTGACATGTATAATCGGCAGGGTGGGCACTGCCCAATTTCAAGATAATAACAATAAAACTTAATTTATATAGCATATTTTTACACAAAACAATCCAATACTATGTGCTTCACAATAGATGGAAAATATACTTAAACAAAGACAGATGCAACAGAAAGACAGTAGAAACATTCAAATCCAAGATGTATTTGGTTTTGTTTCAATTTAATCTTTTTCTCACTATAATCTCCAAATTGTGATATTAAACCGAAAAGTGGATTCTTCCTCTTCTTCCTCTGAGTTAGAGGTAAACGGTAAACAAAGAGCGCCGCTGCTGTTGTTGTTGGGTGGGGATGAGAGCTGGCTCAGGACTGCATCCGTCACTATAAAGGCTTCTCTCCCTCTCATCAACAGCAGCAGCAACCTGGCAGCCTTCCACAGCCTGTGTGTGTGTGTGTGTGTGTGTGTGTGTGTGTGTGTGTGTGTGTGTGTGTGTGTGTGTGTGTGTGTGTGTGTGCTTGGCCGTATAAATGAAAGTGCAGGTGCACAGAGAGGAGGGAGCTCCACCTGTCTTCCCTCCTGCCAGACTGTGGGTGTGTTTGGTGGAGGGGGATGAGGGATGGGATGGAGGGAGTCTCCTTCCAAACAAGGTGAGCTCCACCCCTCTACCTCCTCCAATCTCCTTCCCATCTTCCCCTTTCTCCTCCCCCTCCTTTCTTTCCTCTCCTCCGTCCTGCCAAGAGTCTTAAATTGGAGGCTGAATTGGTGGCTTCTGGGAGGATGAGGAGTGGTGGGTGGAGGGATGAGGATGCTAGGAGAACACTTTCCCCGGAGCCCCCCAACCCTGTTACTGTGCCCGTTTGCAGTTAAGGTGGGAGATTCAGTACACTCTAAGAAATAAATCCGTAAAATAACGTAAAATAGTTCTGGCAGCTCATTACCCTTACTTTGTCCCGTACTCTGTAGCCACCAAAGCTTGTCAGAGCACAAAATGTAAAAAAAAAAAAAAAAAAACAGAAATACATGTGTGAATCACGTTCTATGGACATTTTCTGTTAAAATATACTATTTCTTACACTTCTTATACTATTTGTAAAATATTTCTTAGACTGTAGGGGTGAGGAAGATGAAGCTGCTCCTTTCTCCCCCTCCCAACATATTTCTTTTCACCTTGCCAGACTGTGTGTGTGGGAGAGCGGGTAAGGGCAGGGGGGCTTCCACCTTTCTCCCACCCCCCCCTCAAAGTCAGCTCTCAGAATGTCCCGTCTGTTCAACTGCCAAGGTGGCGGCGGGTCGTCCAGCCAAAGCTCTGCCATGCCCTCAGCTGCCCAAAACACCATGACATTTTTTAAAAAGTGTGTGTGTGTCCTTTGGTCACCTGCCTTCTGTGTGTGTGTGTGTGTGTGTGTGTGTGTGTGTGTGTGTGTGTGTGTGTGTGTGTGTGTGTGTGTGGGGGGGGGGGGGGGGGGCTTCTGCAAAAGGTGTTGCAACAGTTGGGGAGGGTTGAGTTTCATGCTTACACTCACAGGCCTGTCAGAGTAACTGAGACCCAACATTCATAAGGATCTTTCTGGTGGGTGGAATATTGCATTATATTCCAAATTGTAATTTCAGATTTTGAGCACAGAAGACCAAGTGTATCTATCTCACAGATGATCTAACAAACTACAATACCCATCCTGACCCTAAAGCATGGTACTGTGACTTGGGAGACGGCGATTTACATCCCATCTACTAACAATCAATGCAAAACAAATCTTATAACAAGGTTTAGTTTGTTCCGACCAATGTATGATGTGTTGTCTTTAGGGTGCACCAGCAAAGATCTTTGGGTGTTGAATGGTTTGAGGTATTGGAAACAACAAGTAAGAGAGCCTCATGTTGAGATTTTGAGTTAACCCTAACCCTAACCCTAACCCCCCTTTGTTTTAACTGACTAAACTTAATTGAACCTTCAACCATAAAACAATAATTTAAAGTCATTGTTAGTATCCCCTTTATATGTAAACTGTATTGTTGGTGGTAACTACATGATAAAAACTTTCTTGGTCATAAACAAAGGCTTTTTTTTGTAATCACCAATATATTTAGCTGTTTCCATACTGTTCTTGACAAAAACAGTATTCAGATTTTCCATTCATCAAGAATTGAGCCCACAGTGCTTTAAAACATTTTACTGCCTACAGTAGTATAAACAAATCCTGCAATTTCTTCCAAATTAAATGTTTGATTTTCATGGAAAAAATTCACAACATCCAAAGATCACTGTAGATTTGGTATGCAAAATTTCAGAAATGTATCTCAAAAAGTGAATTTAAAAAAAATGTTTGAATTGTGTCCTCCTCTACGCATTGCAGTCAATGCAAAAAAGATTGGCATTTATTGATGCCTAAACGAAACTAAACTACAGGCATCTCTATGTTGTCTTAACCAAGTACACAAATTCTCAGAATTTTCTAATGAGAAAATAATTTTTTACAGCAGTTTAAAATTCAGCATTTTCACTCAGTCCTTGCTCCTTGTCTACTAGGTGTTGCAATGCCACTTGCTATCACCCAGATAATAGCTCCCTGAGATCAGAAACTGCCTACGGCCTCAAAGGTTCTGAGTGCGAGCACCTGATGTTGCAAGATGATGATACACATATCTAATCAGGCATTGTGCTATGGACAACCGCCCTGCATATTTTTAATGTGTGTCTGCATTAACACACCTGATTCTGATTAAGTCAGTCCAGTTCAGTTTAGGAAAGTCATGTTATTGAGTCAACCCAGGCTGACTCAATAAAATATAGCCCAAATAGCTAGGGACAACTAATCACTCAACAAAATCCCGACTGCTTGCTGTCCTGGCTCCTCCTGGTGGAATGAGCTCCCTATTGACATCAGGATGGCCGAAAGCCTACGCATGTTCCGACGAAGGCTAAAAACACATCTCTTCCGACTGCACCTCGGATTAAAAAAATATATACAGTACTGTGCAAAAGTCTTAGGCAGGTGTGGAGAAAATGCTGTAAACTAAGAATGCTTTCAAAAATATAAATAATGATTGTTATTTTTATCAAGTTACAAAATGTAAGTGTAAGTGAGCGACCAAAAAAACATCTAAATCACATCAATATTTGGTGTTACTACCCTTTGCCTTCAAACCAGCATCAATTCTTATAGGTACATTTGCAAAAAGTCAGGGAACGCTGAGGATCGTAGACGCAGTGGTCGGCCAAGGAAACTTAGTGCAGCAGATGAAAAACACATCAAGCTTATTTCCCTTCGAAATTGGAAGATGTCCATCAGTGCCATCAGCTCAGAACTGTCAGAAACCAGTGGGACCCAGGTACACTCATCTACTGTCCGGAGAAGTCGGGCCAGAAGTGGTCTTCATGGAAGAGTTGCAGCCAAAAAGCCATACCTCTGACATAGAAACAAGGCCAAGCGACTCAACTATGCACGAAAACATAGGAACTGGGGTGCAGAAAAATGGCAGCAGGTGCTCTGGACTGATGAGTCAAAATTTTAAATAATTGGTTGTAGCATAAGGCAGGTTGTTCTCCGAAGGGCTCTAGAGCGGTACAATAATGAGTGTCTACAGGCAACAGTGAAGCATGGTGGAGGTTCCTTGCAAGTTTGGAGCTGCATTTCTGCAAATGGAGTTGGAGATTTGGTCGGGATTAATGGTGTCCTCAATGCTGAGAAATACAGGCAGATACTTATCCATCATGCAATACCATCAGGGAGGCGTATGATTGGCCCAAAATCTATTCTGCAGCAGGACAACGACCCCAAAAATATACAGCCAAGGTCATTAAGAACTATCATCAGTGTAAAGAAGAACAAGAAGTCCTGGAAGGGATGGCATGGCCCCCACAGAGCCCTGATCTCAGCATCATCAAGTCTGTCTGGGATAACATGAAGAGACAGAAGGATTTGAGGAAGCATACATCCACAGAATATCTGTGGTTAGTTCTCCAAGATGTTTGGAATAACCTACCTGCTGAGTTCCTTCAAAAACTTTGTGCAAGTGTACCTAGAAGAATTGATGCTGTCTTGAAGGCAAAGGATGGTCACACCAAATATTTGATTTAGATTTCTCTTCTGTTCATTCACTGCATTTTGTTAATTGATGAAAATAAACTATTAACACTTCCATTTTTGAAAGCATTCTTAGTTTACAGCAGTTTTTCATACCTGCCTAAACTTTTGCACAATACTGTATATATATATATATATATATATATATATATATATATATATATAAACACACACTACTGGTCAAAAGTTTGGGGTCACTTAGAAATTTCCATTCCGCTCCATTACAGACAGAATACCAGCTGAGATCAGTTTCATTGTTTTTTTAATCAGGACAGCAGTTTTCAGATTACATTATGTGCTTACATAATTGCAAAAGGGTTCTCGACTGTTGTAGAAAGAAGTGGCTGAGCTTTACTGTAATGCAATATCTACATTGGCCATTATCATCAACCATTCATCCAATGTTCCAAAGGCACATTCTGTTTACCAATCTGATATCATTTTAAAAGGCTAACTGAGAAAACATTGGAGAACCCTTTTGCGATTATGTAAGCACATAATGTAACCTGAAAACTGCTGCCCTGGTTAAAAAAAAACAATGCAACTGATCTCAGCTGGTATTCTGTCTATAATGGAGTGGAATGGAAATTTCTAAGTGACCCCAAACTTTTGACCGGTAGTGTATATATATATATATATATATATATATTTTTTTTTTTTTTTTTTTTTTTTTTTTTTTTTTTCTTTTTGAAGATGCACTTTCACATGGCTCTTTGTAGTTTTGCTTATTTAAAGCTAATGTACTTGCACTTACTACTTGTTGTCTGGAGTTTGCACTTTCAGGGTTGAAAGCATTTAATTGGAAGTCGCTTTGGATAAAAGCGTCAGCTAAATGACATGTAATGTAATGTAATGGACCTCTGCGTCGCATAAACATATGTGCACCTGCTCTACCAACTGAGCCAACCCGGCCACACTTCTCATCTTATACTTAATCAGCCATTGTGCTTTGGTCCCTTTCCCTGCGAGTTTAAACCGCTCGGCCCCGAACATCGCTGCGGAGCAGCTATAATTAAATCTTCTTTTCTCTCACTTTCACACCTCTTATTTATGTCTAATTTATTTCTTTTTATCACAAGCTTTAGAGACAATCTGTGTGTTTCACCATCAAAGTGAGCTCACATTCTTCTGCATCCCACTGTTCACATAACTTTTCACCCTTGCTTTCCTCTCGCCGGTCTCTCATTTCAAAGCGGGACGTTTAGAGACGGGGATGGCGTCTGTCGTCATCGCCGAAGTCGAACACATCAATCACACATTTGTTTTTCATTAAACAGAGACGCTTTTAAGAAAGATGGAAATATCCTCTTGGCAGCGCGTCTGTGCACTCTTCCTCTTTCAAGCCGACTTATTTAGCTGGTCTTATTCCCCCCATGCTCCCCCCTACCTCCCACAGCAGAGCTCCCACCACATCTGTAGTATGGTTTGGTGTGGAAAGGAGGGAGAGGCAGAGGCGGAGGGAGGGAGGAAGTGTGTGTGTGCGGTGTAAGAGAGAGTTCAACTTTCTGTGTTGAGAACCTCCAGCACTGTATGCAACTCCATCGCATCTCCTCTGATTACACTGGGAGCGGCCTTGAAGACGTGCGCAGATGTGCGCTGTACGGCGCTGAGCAAGCTCTCTCAAAGATGATGAAACTTCATTAGCATAGAGGAAAATATAGAGCATCTTATGACACTGGGAAGCTGCTCGAGGGGGGCACAAATTTGGTCTTTTAGGGCGATGTGGAGAGACGTTCCAAAGAGGATGGTGGTTTAGCATGTTTAGTTCATTATCTACCAATCTCATCTCAGGATATTTTTACATTTATTTCTAACTTGCAGACTTCTACTGGCAGAGATAGAGACCTGAGTATTAAGTTTGAGGCGGATTTACATCACAAAAATGTGTTTTTGCAGCTCAACTTTGACCTGTCTGATGCAAGAGCTGATTCTCTTGACATTTGGCTGCCTGAAGACTCAACTAGACAGATTTGAGCAAACACTTAAAAGCAAATGCTTCTTCACTTGAAACTCAAAAAAAAAAAAACACTTTAAGTAGGCCTACTTTTTGATGCTGAGCTGTCCTAGTTCATTTCATTTCAGTGAGCTATGAAAACTGGCTGTGACTTCAAACTTCATTTTTAAGTTACGTTATCATTGCAGTCTGCAAATAATACTTTGCACTGGTATTTTCATGGATACTCAGAATGGTTTTAAACCTGTCATGTACAGTAGCAATACATTTGGTTGAAAGACACATTGACGGAGACCGTCTTCCCCAGAAAAACGCCCCCATGAGTTGTTTCTCAAAGCAGGGATTACAACTAGGGATGCACCGATTGGGAAATTCTCGGCCGATACCGATACCGATGTTTAACATAACAACTTGGCCGATGGCCGATGGCCAATGCCGATGTTTTTTCTTTTTGTTATTTATTCCTTCTTTTGTGCCACGGAAACATACAAGTCTTTCGGCTCTTGATCACACTATCCTAGAATGAGCACAAATTCAATCAGACCAATTTATGAAACAAAAACAACCTTTCTCGTTGACATTAGTTATAACCTTATTTATGACAAGTTCTTTTCTGAAAAATAACATTCAAAAACCTTTGACTGCTAACTAATCAATGAAAAAATAGTTTCAGTACATTGCCCAACAAAATTATTTGAGTGGTTTTAGCCTGATAAACAAAAACTTACTCAATGAGATTATTTTCATGGCCCAATAAAAAATATTTTTCTGATAAATAAAAAAAAATACATCAAGTGTAAATGCAAAAACAAGTGAAATAAATAAATTATGTTATTAAAATAAATAAATTACCTCGGCAAAGTGACGCCGGCTCGGCAGCGTGTAGCGTGGCTCCATAAACTTCATCAGACTCCGAAAACCCACGTCCTCCACTACAGAGAAAGGCTGGTCATCTAAAGCGGTGAACTCCATCACCTTGTTTGTTATTTGTTTCGCTTTGGCGCTGTCTGGAGGCAGCTGTTTGGCTTTCTCAAACGCCGTATCAATTGAAGTCTGAGTCTTACCGGGGGTTTGCGCTTTCTTGGCGGCTTCATTTTTCCGTTTTTGGTCAGCTTGCAGGTAATCGCCGTACACCGCCTCGTGCCTGCTTCTCAAATGTCCAATGAGATTTGTTGTGTTAAATGACTTTCTAACAGCCCCCCCTCTTGAAATTTCAATGGAACACGTATTGCAAACTGCAAAACGCTGATCTTTCTCTGAAACTGTAAAATATTGCCACATGACCGCCATCTTCTTTGTTTAATCTAAGTTACTGAGGAGAGTGCGCGGGTGCCCTCTTCCGTCTCGGTCTCTCCCCCCGCCCAAATAAAAAGAGGGAAAAAAAGTTTCTCCTGAGCACAGCGTTCATGACACATATAATCATCGCCGAATGTCATTTTTATTCCCCGATGGCCGATGGCAGATGGCAGTTAACGAGGCAAATATCGCCCGTTACCGATGTTCAGCCGATGCATCGGTGCATCCTTAATTACAACCCTATATTTACGTTTATAGTGGCGGCGCCCTCTACTGGCCGTAGATATTATGACAGGAGCAGAGCAGGAAATAGGGTGACAAAATATAAGAGCGCCAAAACTCAGAAAGGTGGTGGATGGGTCAAACAAACAGGATTTTCATCCAAGAGACCAGGGTTTGTGTCTCATTTCAAAAATATATATAATGGGTGAATTTTCTTATTTACTTTACAGAACAAACTGTAAAAACCCTAACCATAACCCTAACCATAACCGGCAGTGAAGTAATATAAAAACTACTGATTTAAACACAAACCACAATCTTTTTCTAAACTTAACTAGGTAGTTTTGGTGCCTAATCCTAACCAAACTGTGACGTTTCACAGCGTTAACAATGACTGTTATGTTCTTGGGTTTATGTATGAGGACGGAAAATGTTCTGCAGGTCATACTTCCTGCCACAGCTAGGTGGGGAAGGGTCCGTCCAGGAGATACTACACATTTTATGATTATGACAAATACTTTTGAGGGGCACTGTTTGAAATGTTGGTTTATGGATTATGCATCAGGGGAGTGTAAAGTAATACAATGTTGTATGTTTTGTTTGTATTGCTTTATACATTGCACATAGTGTTTGGCGGGGGCGGCGGGGTCACATGCTTCCAACCTTGCTGTCCAGAGTGGAAGAATGTTAAATAAACATGACCATGATACCAATTCTCTCACTTTACCTGCATGGGCTGCTCACGGCTGACTGAGAGGATATTTATGAAACCAGACTTTTCTTTCTTCTATTTATTCAAGTACACAGAGGGAGAGAACGTCTCATTCAGCGGCTGGTGTGAATTAGACATAATGGTGATAAAATGCTGGATGATGGTGCTTAAAAAGCCCTCAGTAACAGAGCTGCCAATTAGAGGAAGGATGGTGATTTAAATGGGAACAATAAAGTTTCATCTGCTCTGCCTCGCACACACACACACACACACACACACGTTTATACTATACTTGTGATGACCTATAAATATTGAATGAGGATCAAACAAAATGGCCTAACTTTCCAAAGATATCCTCATTTTCTAAAATGCCATCACTTATATTCATGTATTTCTGATGGCAATGTCGCTCAGTCTATGGATTGCCATGAAATAGTGTACAAACAGTCATGTTCATCTCAGGATTAATTGTAATCTAGCGATTACAGGGATAGTTATATTTAGAAGTGTGATTGTATGAGCTACTTCTCCAGTCTCATTTCGGCCGGATGTCCGTTACTTTCCGCTTTCTTTGTGTTGGCATTTTAAACTCCGGTGGATTTATGAGGACTATGGTTAACTGCTCCTCAGATCTCTGCAGGGTAAATCCAGACAGCTAGCTAGACTCAAACAACCTTTAAACGTACACATGTTCCACCAAAACAAGTTCCTTCCCGAGACTATTTTGCAGAGGCTCCGTCTGGCTCTTAACAATTGTGATTGGTTTAAAGAAATGCCAATAAACCAGAGCTTGTTTTTCTCCCATCCCAGAATGCTGTGTGGACTAGCCAGACACTCCTCCGCAGCACTGTGGAGGAAGGTCTGGCAAGGCGAGACTACTTCTCCATACTCAGTATTAGTATCAGGTTGCTGGTCTTTCAAAGAGGGGAAGCTCATTTTTGGCCTACATCATAAAAATTGTCCATTTATTTATAATAATAATATAGTAATATAATAATTTATTATTATATAATAATAATAATATATAATAATAATAATATAATTATTATTATAATAATAATTTATAATATCTGTGAGATGGTTTCATCAAGAGGCATGGCCAGCAGTACATTTTCTTCGTCACAGCACTTCCAGTCAGCCAGCTAACTGTCATACCAAGAGAGCTGAAAAGACCTGTTACTTTGCCCTATCTTTTGCACTAAATCAATCTTAGGTGTTGATATGCCCTGCTGTTAAATTCTAAGTTTCTCCTCATAAAGCCTGGTTCACACAGCAGGATAATTAGGCCGATTTTAGCCCTGATTCACCCCTTCCGACAATCTTAAGGATGCTCCGATTATCGTAAAATAACCTGATCCAGATATTGCCTGCCGTGTGTGGTGTGTTAAGATTGCTCTCGTCTGCTCGGAAGGACATCGGGGATATCCAACATGTTGGATTTATTTGGCCCGATTTCTCCTCGTGTGTGGTGTCCCCCGGGGACAAACGAGCACGCAGCCTGTGAACTGTGGCGTGTAGCCAATCAGAAAGAGAGGTGATGAGGTGGCGAGGAAAGCACCGGGATACAAAATCAAAACAGCCGGCAGCATGGCGCACCAGAAAGTCCGGTGGACGTCGGAGATAAGTATAGCAAGTATAGTCCATGCTCGCGTTGTCGCCACTTCTTTGACCATCGCTACAAACCAACTACAAACTATCGCCACTGCATCCTCTTCGTCTGCCATGATTGTTTACTCTGAAGTCACGTTTGATCTCGAGGGATTTTGCGATATTTCCCGTCTGACCTGGGAATGCTCGGGAGTCAAATCGGTCCGTGTGTGATGTGTTGATTTTGCCGTGTGCTGCGCACCACACGCCGTACGACCAAAACTGTTAGACCTGTGATTTTTTTATCGCCGTGTTTGGGGTCTCTCAGGATTGGAAAATCGGCCGACAATTTTAAAATCGTTACGTGTGAACCAGGCTTAAGGAAGACTTTCAAATGGCTTTGCCAAAATCAGGTCGACAATATTATCATTGTCTGCCATCGTGTGCAGTTTGCTAGCTGGCTAGTTCACCCCTACGACACTAGCCTAGCCTACTGTATGAATTCAATTCAATTCAATTTTATTTATAGTATCAAATCATAACAACAGTTATCTCGAGACACTTTACAGATAGAGTAGGTCTAGACCACACGCTATAATTTATGAAGTACAAAACAATTCAAGTAGTTCCCCCAAGAGCAAGCATTCAGTGCGACAGTGGCGAGGAAAAACTCCCTTTTGGGAAGAAACCTCAGTAATGAGAAAAACTTCTTTTAGGAATAAACCTCGGCCAGACCCAGGCTCTTGGTAGGCGGTGTCTGACAATGCCGTTTGGGGATGTGATGAACAGTGGAAATAATAGTTACAATGAAGATAATGGAACAGTGACTAAGAAATAGCAGTCATAGTAGTTCATGTCATAGCAGGGCACTGCAGGGCGTTGCAGTATGAAGCGTGGTACAGCAGGGTAGAGCTGAAGATCTTTGCCCGAACCCAACGGGACCCGACGGGTTCGGTCTTAATTTCTATCATGTTACACGGGCTCGGGCTGGGCTCGGGCTTACGCAGTAAACGAGCGGTCAGGTGAAGCGTTTCAATTAGCGTGAAAATGGAGGTGAAATAGAGGCTGGCTTCTGGAGGACTTATTTTATTTCTTTGTTCCAACTTCCAAGTGGCCTATAGCCTACGTTAGTCATGAATAAATTATGTTAAAACGTGTATAAATTACTCATTCTTGACGGAAGACAAAAGAGCTGTGTGCGTGCGGCGCAGTCTCTTTGGTCCGTGTACTTGGTGGCCAACGGATTTTCGTTTTGAAAGGAAAAAAACAAAAACGAAAAACGGCCAGTTTCCCAATTACCATTAGTAAATAGGAAAACAAAAAACGGAAAACAACCCATTATTCGTTTTTTGTTTTGATATTAAAAAACGGAAAACGAAAAACAATCTCGTTATCCGATTTTCTTTGATGTATTTGTAGATGGAACTCGGAAATTAAAATGTGTGTATAAATCTTATTCCTTTGTCAGTACCCGATCCGTACCGCCTGTAAAATCCGTTCTGTGTACTGCCTGATCAGTTCTACGCTTGCGCGAACACCGGCAAACTTCACAGCTCTATGCACGCATTGGCGTAAGGATGTTTGGACATTCCCGGTTACCAGAAGAAAACATTAGACAGTGACAGTAGACCGTTATGATGGCAAAGATGAAGTTTACAAGGTGTTTGCTGGAGTTGCCTAAAGTTAATGTTAGGCTGTTAGTTAATGATATACGGAGCGTCGTCTGGCCATCCAGTACAACACCATGTAGCAAATTAAATAAAGGCTTCAAATTTTACGTTTCGTCATTTCTTTGCAACTTTGAAGGTAATTTGCTAACGCTAGCTAGCCTGAGCTAGAAGCCTTGCTTTGGTGTTATAAGTCATGACTCCGTCCTGCTTCAGGTTAACCATGTTTTAAATAAAGTTTAAGCATGTGTATACCTCTCACTTTATGTGTTTGTACTTTTATGAAAGTATCAGGTAAAAACAGGGCTACAAATGAGATCTCTGTGAGAGACCAGCATACTCCTAGCAAACTATTATGTAGCTCAATGCTGGACATTTCACCCCTAATTCCGGTCACTTTACTGTATTTGTATTTGTTTTGTATTTGGTTTAGAAGCCTTTATTGGTGATTTTTTACGGTACAAAGTCCTGCTATATACGTACATAGCTAGCTATATATGCTCCGCTATGTCGCGTTAGCATGCAGCTACAATAGTTAGCTATGAGTATGCTAACGTTAGATTGTAGTGGAACGAAGCAGCACTTTCTAACGTCAAAAATCGCGACATGTTTCAGCAGGAATGTGACCCGGAATTGGGGAGAATTTAACAACATTGCCAGCAAAGATGACCGTTAGCATGTAGCTACTATAGTGTTTACTGCCGTTAGCATGTAGCTACTATAGTGGTATACAGCAGTGGTGGCTGGGAGAGCTGTCATCCCATCTTCAAAAGGACACTTATGTACGTTTACACTTCATCGCATTAATAATAGACAGTCTATGGTTATTAGTCAAGACGAAGTATTAGGTAAAAACATTAACGTAAACAACACAACAACGACGTCGCTACACGGTTTTGGATCAGTGACAAGTTTCGAATGTTTGTAGCTATGACTATTGTATAATAAAGATTTAATAAAAAAAGATTTAATAAAAAAGTTGTAATGTTTGGTCGTAAAGTGTTGACACGTTACTTATATACAGTCTATGGTTACAAATCGCACAGGGACATTGTTAGTTTTCTACTACGTAATTATGCGCATGCACAGAACGGATCTTACAGGCGGTACTGGCCAATAAATGCTATTGAAGGGCGGGTCTTGGCGTGGCGGGAGTAACTTCCGGTCACGAAAAAAATACCAATGGAATACGATGGAATTAAGGAATACGACTTATACACACGTATTTTAATTTCCGAGTTCCATCTACAAATACATCAAAGACAATCGGATAACGAGATTGTTTTTCGTTTTCCGTTTTTTAATATCAAAACAAAAAACGAATAATGGGTTGTTTTCCGTTTTTTGTTTTCCTATTTACTAATGGTAATTGGGAAACTGGCCGTTTTTCGTTTTTGTTTTTTTCCTTTCAAAACAAAAATCCGTTGGCCACCAAGTACACGGACCCTCTTTTTTCTTTCTCTCCTTTTTCCGCCGAGTGGTGCGTGTGCGGAGTAAAGCGCGTGTCCGCGCTATTTTCCGACATGCACTCTAATCACTGCTGATAGACGGCCTTTTGTACAGTCGGGCTGTAAACGGGTTCGGGCTTTTAAAAATCTGTCAATCAAAATGTACTTTTCGGGCTCGGGCCGAATTCTGTCGGGCTCGGGCCTTGTCGGGCCGAACTTTTAAGGCCCGATTACAGCTCTACAGCAGGGCATGGCTGGATGTAGCAGGTTCAGCAGGATGTAGCAGGGCACTGTGGAGCATAGCAGGGTGAACTGAAGCAGGAAGACGGCGACAGCTGAAACCAAGGTCTAGGTGCCATCCAGATCCAACGAAAAACGTTGGGAAAAGGAACATAAGGACTCCGGGGAGTAAACTCCCCAGAGCTAGGTTAGTAACAAGCATTTCTGGATCTCCTCACTCCCTATATGCTTTATCAAAGAGGAGGGTTTTCAGTTTATTCTTAAATGTGGTGACAGTGTCTGCCCCCCGAACCCAGACTGGGAGCTGGTTCCACAGGAGAGGAGCCTGATAGCTGAAGGCTCTGGCTCCCATCCTACTTTTAGAGATTCTGGGAACCACAAGTAACTCTGCATTCTGGGAACGTAGTGCTCTAGTGGGACAATACGGTACTAAGAGTTCTTCTAGATATGATGGTGCTAGACCATTTAGAGCTTTGTAGGTCAGGAGAAGGATTTTAAATTCAATCCTGGATTTTACAGGAAGCCAATGCATAGAAGCTAGTACAGGAGAAATATGGTCTCTTTTCTTAGTTCTTGTCAGAACACATGCTGCAGCATTCTGGATCAGCTGGAGAGTCTTAAGGGACTTATTTAAGCATCCTGGTAGTAAGGAATTACAATAGTCCAGCCTGGAAGTAACAAATGCATGGACTAGTTTTTCCGCATCGTTTTGCGACAGGATATTCCTAATTTTGGCAATGTTTTGGCCATGAATGAATGAATGAATGAACAAACAATCTAACAAAACGATATTAAACTCGAAGGAGGAAATGTGGGAATTAGGTTAAACTGTGGGAATTAGGTTAAACTGAAACAAGGAATGTGGTGTATAATTGTATGAAATGTATGATGAAAATTGACTAGCAATTTCACCAAGCAAATACCAACAAATAGGTTGCAGCAGTTCGTTTTTCAACAACACTTGCAAAATCCGCGATGGGACTGAGCTCGTATAGCTTCGGCGACTTTTTATAGTACAAAATTGCTGTCAATCAAAAGGACAGACAGACCCTCCAATCACCACGCAGAAGCCCGGAGTCCAGTCCAGCCCACTCTTCCATTCACCCCCAGAGACGCTGAGTGTCCGTGTGCGGGACATAGTCACAGCATTTATCCAATGACCATCTAGTTTCGAAGCACTGTTAAAAAAAGAAACTGCAGCCCCATTGAAGTCAATGGACGCCACCATTGAAGTCAATGGACGCTAGGCTTCAACAGGGAAATGTACTGTGACGCTACGGGAATGTATGAGAAGGAAATCGAGTCGTAGATGAACGTATTTTTTGTCAATAAAATGTTAACACAATAGTTCATCATTTTTTTACATTTTAGGGAAAGATGAGCTTCCCTTGCAGTCTTAAAGAAATCACCTCTGCTCAGTATGTCAGCTACAGTAGATGGCGGTCGGCATGCCCCAGTTTTCAGCGCTTTACCCTGCCGTGAGACAGCACTTTCTGACGGGTAACTAAAGCTGTTATCTCGCTCTCTTTGAAGCCAAATTTTACCTACCTCAATCGGTTAATTAGTGTGTGTTATTGTGGGACTTTGGTGAATCAGAACTGACCCTTTAAAACAATAAACACAATAACCCAAACAAATGAACAGATGGAGGCAGTGGTAGACCAGCAGTAGACCAGCAGCGACCGCGTTCTGCAAGGTAACACGACTGTTTTTGTCAGGAACTAATGTCATTCCCATCATCCTCAACTGTGTTTAGGGTTAATTATCAAATGTTAGCATGCATGTAAGATAATGAAATGTCAACATTACACCTGCATCAGCATGTTAGCATTGTAATTATGAGCATGTTAGCATGCTGATGTTTAGCTCAAAGCACCACTGTAGCACAAGGACAGCCTCACAGACAGACAGACTCTAGTCTTGTTATAAAATGTCCTCACTGACACCCACAAATAACAGAACAGAGAAGACTATATAATACTAATTAAAACTTTATTTCTATAGCACCTTTAAAAGCAATAGTTTATAGAGCCCGACTGATATATCGGCGGGCCGATATTATCGGCCGATATTAGGCATTTTCCAAACTATCGTTACTGGCATTTATAATGGCCGATAATGTATATATATATATATATATATATATATATATATATATATATATATATATATATATATTTATTCATCAGGATCATTTATAATGACAAATAAATGATTCTGATAAATGAATATTTAAATATAAAATAAAAAACGGACGAAACACCCTTCAACCATGTTATGAGTGTTGGCGTTGCATATTTTGTCCACCAGAGGGAGCTCTACAACGTCCCTGTTGACAACATCTTTATTTTTATAAATTTTATTTATCAGAACTTTAATATATTTTGATGTTCCTCTGTTCTGTTGTACAATAAAACAAACATATTATTTAGTGAGGACTCATAAATAACTACAAATAACTAATCTGTTTATGTTTGGTTATGCATTTCTGGATTTAAAATATATATATATATATATATATATATATATATATATATATATTGGAATATCGGATTTTTAAATCACCAAATATTTGTATCGGTATCGGCCTTAAAAATCCTTCCTCCTCCTATCGGTCGGGCTCTAATAGGTTACAAAGTGCTTTGAAAGTGGAAACAAAACCACATATTGATCAATACACAAATACACACATAAATTCAATACACATACCCATAAATGCACAACATAGTGATAGTGAAAAAAGAGGGATGGGGCAGCACTAAAGGACAGAAAAAAAAAATCACGATGTAGTCAACAAAATGTAGTTAACATGCAGACAATGATGATGATGATAAAAAAGACGACGTCACATAAAAACAAGTCTATAAAAGTGTGTTTTAAGAAGTTATTTTAAAGAAGTCACTGATTCAGCAAGCCTTAAGACCTCATTGATCCCAATGGGAGGACATGTTTGACAAAATGTCCTCGCTTTTCAAAATTGGAAGAGCTGAAGCTCATTCATGCACAAACGGTTATTCTCAGTGCACAATACAAAGCCTCGCATGCACACTCTGACAGAGTAGTGTTCCTGCCAGTGAAGCAGCAGTCGGGGGTTTGCTTTGTTTCTCTGGTGTTTGTCAGTTGGTTTAAGTGATGCCACCAGACATCAGCACCTACTGCAACTCCTAATGAGTCTCTGCGGAGCGGCCAGCTGTGCAGCAGCCAGGAAACAACCCTGTTGAAAACTATCATCTCACCCCCCGCCGCTCGCCCACTTCCCCTCCCAGACATCCCAACATCCCAACCCTGCAACCTACATAGGGCCTGAGCACCTGCCAGATCATGCTGCAGCCCCCCTCCCTCCATCCTTCTGCACAGAGCTGTGAGCCTCAACAGCCGGCCAATCGCTTGGCCTCCAGTCACCTGAAAACATCATCTGCATCTAAATTAAAAAACTCATTTTGGTGACTCATTTTTACTCCAGAGGTTCAAGGTGTTTCATTAAGTGGGATTTGCATGCAGGAGAGGAAACATGGTGCAGTTGCTGTGACTGCTTTTTTTGTCCAGGTATCGATGCATGAGGTGGCAGTGAGATAGAGAGCCACATATGTTCCTCCTATATGTATTTAAGATGCACAAGGCAGAAATATGCCATAATGCCAACTACATGCACACACATCACAGAGACAGCCCTCTCTTTCCGCTTCACCCAGCTCAAGGTGAATTCAAACAATAAAGACGCCTGAGCCTTTTATGTTTTTCAAATCCACTCCACAGTTAGACCCAACAGATTCCACTCCGCACTTAGACACAACAGCTCACTTCAGGCGATCCGAAAGAAGCATTTGTTCCTCTATGTTAGCTCCGTTAAAGCCGGCTTTAACTTGTCTGTCGACATCATCCAGCATAGTTTTTGACAATGTAAAGGCAATCCTATGGACCAAACTCGCCTTGAGGGTCTAGGTATTATGTATCCATAACACACGCTCCGGATTGCAGCCCAAACGAAGATGATAGACATCCGACGTATTTAAATGATAAACAACATTTGATTTGCATGCAAAGTATGTGTTGTACAACAGCCCCAACAGCTGCTTTAACTAGAAACAAACTCAAAAAGCTTTCTGTAAAATAAGCTGATAAACTGACAGTTAATGGCTTAGTCCAGTTAAAGGGGGAAGTCACAATTTCCGAGTTCCCAATCAGAAATTCCAACTTGAACACCACCTTAAGGCACTTCTGTCTTATTTGTGTCTCATTAAATCGGCCGTACACACAGTACTGTCCAACATCTATCTGTGGACATTTGCTATTGTGTTTGTACATGCAAAATACCACGTAATGCGTTCTTATCAACTTGTACTGCTATCAGTGGCAAACTGGGCTAAAGACTGCCCCACCCCATTAAATAATGTTTTTTGGACTTGTTACTGGAAAGGGGTCAACTCAGGTGTGACTTCAATCCCAAGGTAAATGGAATGCAGCATAAGTGCAGTCAAAAAGTGTTACCACATTCCCCAGGGTCCACCTGGCTCCGTGTCCTCCATATAGGAGTGGTAGAAGAGAAAACAAGAGAAAAAAGGGGAGTAACCAAAGGAAAGGCTCCATATTTCCGTAATGGAATAAAATATTTAAACCCATTCCCTAAAGCAAAAATAAGTAAATACACTGAATATATAATGTGGCAACAAAGATACAATTTCACCACATACTGACATGAGGAATTTGGCTCTTACAAGAATCAAGAAACTCCCCTGATCGTCTTAACCCTTGTGTTGTCCTCGGGTCAAATTTGACCCGTTTTCAACATTTTTTTATGACAGAAATATGGGTTTCTTTCAAGCAAATTGCCCAAAATAACCTGGATGCATGGATGTATGTTGTATGGAACCCATACAATGTTCTTCGCAGGTACAATGATTACTTTCTTTGCATTTTTGGTGTTTTATTCAATTACATAGCATTAAACATTTTTTTTTTTTTTTAAATGGCTTTCAAAACAGTATCCTGACTAAACTTTGACATGAACCAGTCTGTGATCCACTCAACATCCTCTGATTTTAACTACTAGTCAAAATCATTCATAATTTCTGCTTTGTTTTAACTATAAATTATTTAAAATGAAATGAGTGTCAAAAACATTGTAAAGGCATCAGAAAAATCAACAAAAAGGTCGAAAAGAGCACCAAAGACTACATTTTTTGACCCAGTGGTTTGAGTAGTTCCCAGGCAATATGTCCCAAGAAGCTGAAATAAAAATGGCTCCCCTGTCCGTGTAGCTCAAGCCGAGCAAAGAAACACCACCACTGTGAGAAGTTTGAGAAGTTTTATTACCTCTTTAAAACCTTCTGTATGTACTCTCGGTGACTGCGAGGCTGCTCCAAAACGTTCATCATCTGCGCACTAATACTGATTCCTGTGAGCGACCACAGAGGCTGGGTGGCCGTCGGTGACGAGCCAGCCTGTTCACCGACGCCACATAGCAGAGGTCAGCGGCGGCCCGGGAGACGGAGATGGATGTGTGTTTGGTCTGGAAGGGAGACAGGCCTGGAGACTCTCTCTCTCTTTCTCTCTCCTACAGAGAGGCCACTAACTCACACATGAAGACTTACTGAGCAGTGTACAAATCTAGCTTTACTCCAGTACTGTGCTGAGGAATAATGTCACAGTACTTTACTCCAGTACTGTGCTGAGGAATAATGTCACAGTACTGCTACTTCACTGGTATTTAGTGGTGGAAGAAGTATTCAGATCCTTTACTTAAGTAAAAGTCCTGCAATGAAAATGTTACTTAAGTAAAAGTATGTAAGTATCATCAGGAAAATGTACTTCAAGTAGTCAAAGTAAAAGTACTCAATGCAGAAAAATCCTCACATTTTAGAAACTTGGAAATGATCCAAACCGTTCTGTCAATCAACTAATTGTTTAACGGTCTAATAATTTCAGCTGGACTTGTAGGCCGTTTACATTGTTGGCTAGTCTAATTTCTAATAAAACATCCGATTTTATAAACTACATGTGTTTTGTGTGCAAAAAATCTTAATGTGTAAAGTAACTAGTAACTAAAGCTGTCAAATGAATGTAGTGGAGTAAAAAGTACAATATTTCTCTCTGAGATGTAGCGGAGTAGAAGTAGAAAGTGGCATGAAAAGAAAAGACTCATGTAAAGCACAAGTACCTCAACATATGCACATAAGTACAGTACTTAGAAGTACTGAGTAAATGTACTTAACTACATTCCACCACTGCTGGTATTTCCTGCTACTACTACGTCATGGCTGCACAGAATAAAGCATGCGGACACTAGTACATTACACACATACAGTATGTGATTGTTGATCATGTTACCTCAAATGGGCATTAATGTGCTGCTAACAGCCTCCATTCTTCTGGTTTCATACTTTCCACCTCATGTTGGAACACATCTGTCAAGCCAGGTCCAACACTGATGTTGGGGAATAATGTTTGATTCATAGTCAGTCTTTCAGTTTCATTTTCAGGTGTTGGATGCAGTTAAGGTCAGGGTCTGTGCAGTCCAATCAAGTCCTTGTGCACCAATCTGGGAAAACCCATTTCTTTATGGAGCTGGCTTTGGGCACAGGGACTCTGACATGTTGAAACAGGAAAGGGACTTTCCTGAAACTGCCGCCACAAAGTTGGAACAACACTGTTGCCTAAAAATACTGTATCATTGCTTGCTGTAGTATGATGATTCCCCTTAACTGCAACAAAGGGGCACCAAACCATGAAATGGTAACAGCCCAAGACCAAAAGTGTAAAGTGTAGCTTGTCCAAGGTGGGAACTACAGGGGAGCGATGGAAAGCCTAAAAAACATGTTTTGTGAAATGTTGGGTGCTCTCTACAATATTAGTCTTGCGTTTCCAGTCTGGCTACACCACAGATACATTCTAGGATAAGAGGAAAAACTGCTCTGGGTTGTTTGTATTTCTTTAAACCAATCACAATCGTCGTGGGCGGCGCTAAGCTCCGGACGCAGCGACGGTGGCCCTGCAAAATAGCCTCCGGAAGGAACTTATTTAGATGGAACATTTGCGCCCCGCAAAAGAAAACGCTGCATCTAATATTAAATGAAGTTAAGTGTTCACACAATACAGTAAGGTGAGCTATTTAAATGAGCTGGATACATGGTTAAATGTCATTGGCTCGCAGTGTGTACTTTGTCGTTTGAAGCAAGGGGAGTTTGAGAACGCCACCCCAGAGAGCAGAAGGTGAGGGATACAGCCTGACGTGCTGGGTGTCATTTCCGTTGATCCAGCCTACTACAATATACAAAATATGCTATTTCTGCCATGCATTTCCATTTTTTTTGTATCTTCATCATCATGGATCATATTTAAAAACAAAATATAGGCTATTATTGATGTATGATTCATGAGGGTGATTCACTAATTTACTTTAATAAAGATATCGGCATGCATGCTATTCTTGCCATCACCATGCCAGAGTATACTGACCCCTGCCTTAGTTGGCCGTATTGTATCATACAGTGATGTTTGGTTATGATACTCTTGTTAAGGTTTGATGTGGTCATTAACTGATTATTATTTATCAGATGTGCTGACATAAAGCAAATAGGCCAACATGCTTGCAGTCTGAATGTTTCTTTGCAACAAGAGTCAAAGATTTTTTTTTTTAAATGTCATTAAAGTGCATAGTTCATAAGAAAATAATGACAATCATGAAAGTTTTTTTTTTTAAGATTAGGGCTGAGATAACACAAAAAAATATGGCAAATGTCAATGTTTCAGGAAATCCATAAAATAGCCAACCAACTGTCTTATGATTGGCTTTTTGTTATTTGATTGTTGTAGTGCGACAGAGGTTGAAAAATACATTTTGCTGTGGGTTGGGACGGTGGACGGGGGACGGGGGACGGGGGACAGGACGGGGGACAGGACGGGGGACGGTGGACGGGACGGGTTGTATTTTGCTGACCAGGCCAAGGAAAGTAATCCACCTGGTGCTCTTAAAGCTTTTCATTTCACATGTCCGCTGTTTGGATTTTCATTATTGATGCATTAACACAAAAATAGGGACCACTCCCCACAATTTGTTCCTTTAATCTCTGACAAATAGGACATTTTTTGGTGCAACAATTACCTGCAAGTAACATTCTGATTTCAAGACTTTTTTTTACCATTGTGGTGTTTTTTGTTTTTTGTTTTAAATAAAGGATCTGAGTATTTCTTCTAGACTACAACTTATTCAGTACATCCTGAATCATTGTGACATTTTTAAACAAGCAAAACAATGTGCATTTTAAACAAGCCAAACTTAACCCCAGTAATGACAAGTTAACTACTCCATCATTATGAACTTGAGCTCAGTTTCGTGGAGCCTTTGAAAACAATTTTTACGATTTGTTTTCCCTGCTCAGATGCCAGGAAGTTGGCGTTTCCCTACAAGGAAAGCTAGCGAGACCAGAGAGATTACACAATCACAGGGACGGGTTTGGAAGTCAGTCAGTTTGTTCTTATCTATGAATACCTGACACAGTAAAACCCCCTCTTACCTGACCTGAAGCTCCAAATGTGTCAGGACAAACTGGTTCCTTAGCTTTTTTTTTTTTGTATGTGGCTGACTTTGGTTCTTTGTCATTCATCGCTCACTAGAACAAGAAGTCGCAGTTTGACAGTGAGAGTTCATTCATCTGGACTATCAAACCCCTGTCACGCACTGCCATCTAGTGGCCAGACTGTAAACACCAACAAACTCAATGATGTGAACTGAGCCATTGGAGGCTGATATTTTGCCCCTGAAGTGGCTTTAAAGGTCCAGTGTGTAACATGTTTAGTTGTTTTTATCAAAATCTGTGTTGCCCGTTCACAAACTTGTCCTTTTTTATGAATATTTACCACCACCGTCAATTCCAAGTATTCCTTTTGGCTTGAAATTTTACATTTGCGTTCGCATGAACTGGGGTAGACGCTCCATATTCATGTGCCATCTTGAAATACGTTAGCCGGTAAGGGACATACAGGACATACTGCTCCGCCTTTCGCGTTTTCGCTGTCACATGATAAACTCACAGGTGCTGCTAATGCTGCTAATGGGTATCGTAGCTTCCCGGCCCCGGCGAGTTTGAAGAAGGAAACATGGAGGACCACACGTATTCAAAATCCAAATTTCAGGAACAGGAGTCTTCTTCGCCCAAAAAAAAGAAAAAGGATATTGAAAAGAGCAAGAGACCGGCGATATATGATCTCAACACTAGATGGGAGAAATATTTTATGTTATCTAAGTTTATATCAATGGTTTTATTTGGCTGAATCTTGTGGAGTTCTTATTGCACTATGAGAAGTCTTGAGCCAATTAAAATGATTTCATTTGTTTCACTGATGCCAAGAAATGTAAAATATGAAACGACTACTTGGTCCCATCCTTTAGTATTTTTTTTTTTTTTTTAAGATGGAAAAACTTCTACTAATTTCACTCGAGAGTTCAAGTATAAATGCTTATTATGTAATAAGCATTTATACTGAAATCTTCTGAAATCCAGAATAATGATTCACTAAATGCATTCAACAGACAGGGAATTCCTAGAGCAAATACTGCTTTTTAATTCATTTGCATAACGGCATTAATAAAGGACTGAATGAATAAATTAAACATAGGAAATACAATTAGCAGAGATTACAGGGAGGGATCTAATATTGGGTAAAGATGAACAGCAGCCTAAAGCATCAGCTCTGTTTCAAATGGGTTATATTCATGATAGGGCTGCTGGAATATGGAAAAAAAATCATGCTTATTTTGGTCAATATTGAAATCACGATTATTTAGCACTACTATTGATTGACTTTTGGAAAGATGTTGCAATTATTGAATAAAAAAAAAAAAAAACTGTGAACCTTGAAATGTGACGATTCAGAAAATAGCACGATTCAATATCGATTTTTATGCTCAAGATTCAATTCAAAATCGATTTTCGATTCAAAAACGATTCTCGATTAAAAAAACAATTCACAGTATGTAAATGTAGTTACTTTCCACATGTGATTGCCGTAGACATACAATTAAAAATAAATAAATAAATACAATTAAAAAAAATGAATCGATTTTTGGAATTCTATGAATCCATTTTGAATCGGTAGAGCTTGAATGGTGATACGAATGTGAATCGATTTTCGACTTTTCCCGTTTGAACTTGTTTTTCTCGTTGAGAATACAAGAGAAATAAGAGTTTACTTGCAAAAAGTTACGTGCAAAATAATAGTTTTTCTCAACCACTACACTGTTTTGTGTGATCGTTAGGAGCCCAAATTGTAATCACGGTTACAAATCGGATTAATTGCACAGCCCTAATTCATGTACAGATGAACAGACAGCTGCTAGAACAGACAGAGCCACAGACAGAAGCTGTGTTGAGAGATTTATTGCGGTTTGTTTCAAGCAATGTGAGTAACAGCGTGATCACAACAGCTTCTGAACAATCCAGATGTGTCAGATGTGTTCAGTTCTCCTTGGTTTAGGAGGCGAGCAGGTTAACATCAGAGGATACAGTAAGCAGAGCAGACAGACATCACTGTGCAGCGTGTATACCGCAGCAGACAACACTGAGCTTTACTATCAGTGGTAATACTGTGCAACCTGAACACGGATCAGTTCATAAACCTCTACGTCTTTGTGAAAAGTTACACTGATGATCGAGACATTTCTTCTTCTTCTTTCATAATAAATAAGCATGTCAGTGTAAAAATGGCAGTAGCTACGACTACATTGTCTTTCTGGTTGTGTCATTTTCAAACTTTCTCATGTCCTCTCCCAGCTTCCTGTAAAGAGACGGGACATTCAGGTGTCGTGACTGATGGAAGATCAGCAGTGATCAGGAATCTTGAACATGGCTTTGAACTACAATCACAGAAAACCTGAAGCAACAACTACAGCATGATGTAGTAACTTGAAACTGTCATAACATCTTTAAATGAATGTCATTTTAGTTCATGGGCCTGATACAGCCTTATTTGATCTCAAGTGGGCCAGCCCAGTAAACCACTCCAGAAAGATCAGAAATTGTTGGCAAAAGCAGGTTGCTTCTGCTACAACAGCGTTCTAAGGCCATTGTAGGAAGCAAAAAATGTTACGGAACCAAGGAAGAGGGGTAATATTACGAGAAAATAAATTGGAATTTCTGATAATAAAGTTTGAAATTCACGGAAAAAGAACTTGGATGTTCTCTGAGATTAAAGGTGCAGTAGGTAAGCCTTATAAAACTAACTTTCTGTCATATTTGCTGAAACTGACCCTATGTTCGGATAGAATTACATGAAGCAGGTCATTTAAAATAAAATCTGGCTCCTCTGGCACCACCTACAGCCTGTAGTGAGATTTGCAAAAATCCACCGCTCCCTGTTCAGATGCACCAATCAGGGCCGGGGTTTCTAACTGTGTCAATCACTGCTCATGCACACGCATTCATTCTCCCTTGTGGGGGGAGGGGCTTAGGAGACCGTTTTGGGCTTTAGAGGAAAGGGGGGAGGGACTGAGAAGTTGTTGATGTTCAAATATTTTGGCTAAGTCCTGGATCTTCACAATCCTACCTACGGCACCTTTAAAAGTGGTAAATTTGGAATTGGAATTAATTAAATTCACTGCAAATTACACACTTTGCAAAGTGATCCAGTGGGCCTGATTGGACCCTGTGGCGCGCCGGTTCTGTCCCACTCGCCGTATGTTTGACACCCCTGGTAAAACTCATTATACCACAAATGAAAATAAAAATCATACTGATTACATGTACATTCTTTACACCTTTTACATGAATTATTATTGCATTATTGCAAAGCCTTTAAGATGTAATTGGGGGGGGGGGTTTCTTAAATGAACGTTTGCAACCAGTCACAGGACCTGACAGGTGTTACATCATCAGTTAGCACCACTCGGAAGCCAACGCTGGGAATGACGTCACACCCGAGTTGAACTCGTTCCATTTACAAGTCAGATTTTTCATTGTGGGGTTAGCTCTAGCCAGGTTAGCCATTGTTAGCAATACCAGTAGATAACAACGCATTACGCTGTTTTTTGTGCATACAAACAGCGAACAGCGTAACAACACGTCCACAGATGGAAGACGAACAGGACTGTGTGCGACTGATTTAGTGAGAAACAAATAAGACAGAAGTGCTGATAACTGTATGTTACTACAGCTTTCACTACTGGGATGCACAGGGCAGCCATGTTGGACTTTGAGCTCGGGGTAGTCGGTGGTTGCCCGAGTATCGAGGTCAGGGGGCGTTTCCGACTTTGACCTCGAAAAAGCCGACTTCCGAGTACAAATGGAACGCACTATCAGTCTTTTGAGGATTTGTTCTGGTTTTACGGGCCTGCAAACTCCGCTCTCATTAACGTAGCTTCAAGCTGCAGCAGGCAGCTGATGAACCCAGACAAAGTTAGAGACTATCTGGTGAACACAGTGGAACATCTAGCTGCTAAAAAGACAGATATCCATAATTAGACTAAATTAGACCAAAATTAGAACTAAGAAGAGAGTGATCAGGAGAATGGAAATATGACTGTTAATGAATGCTGCTCTTGCTGGATGCAATTGTTTTCTTCACAATAACAACTTTTTATGACCAAGAAAGCAAAAACCATGTTGACATATAGCTACCCGACCGCTTGCTATTTTTGGTTGATCATAATGTCTGCACTTGTTGTCTGTAAGGGTTTTTACTAGAGGACCACAATGGAAATAAGCCTTCGGACTTTATTGTGTTTTTATCCTGGGTGAGTTTTAATGTCGGCCTGTGTAATCACAGCTGTGCAGTGTTAGGGTGTTTTCACATATAGTCCTCTAAACAAACCAAACTCAGTCTTCTTAAAGTGGACCAGAAAGTAGACCAACAGAAAAAGGAAAGTGGGGGTCTGAGTCCCTTTGGAGTGTTCATACATGCGCTAAAAAATGCTGACTTATAAGGTCCAAGTTCTTTTGCAGGGCTGAAATGGAGGTGTGATAAAGTTTGCGAAAACGCCCTTATATGCGTCTTTTTTTGTTCTGTTTTCCCCATGTGACAAAAAAAAAAATAATCAATGAATGCATCTTTAAATCAGATGGCACAGTCTGACAACTGACAGAAGTTAAACTCAATACAAAGACTTAGAAAAAAAGGTAATGGTCAATAGTTGTTTCCTTGTAATGTAGAGAAGAAGAGGCGCTGAAGGCAGCAGAGTGAGTGATACTGTTGTAAGGCTATTAGTTTGGCTCCGCACACTGGGAGATTCAAACCCAAAGTTCATCCACACGAGCAACAGTCGCTTGCTGGAATTGAAGCTCAAAGGTCATGGGATGGCGTGAAAACATGGCTAAGACTTCAATTAAGAGCTTCATGACCCTCCTGCTTCCTTCCCATTGGTTGATCGAGATGTTTTGGATCTAGAATTGTCTTTTTCTTGACTTTACATCAAATTCATTGTAAATTAATGCATTTCTTTGCCTTATATAAAACCCTTTGAATACCCTCGGTGTATGAAAGGTGCTATGCAAATAAAGTTGCATAAATTAAATGTTGTTCCAGGAACATTAGTTGGGAAGATATCATAATAATGCTTTTAACCCCTATTTTCTAAACTGGCTTGAGTCTAAACAGGAATTGAAAGTTTATCTTCAGGCATGACAAACACAATGTTGATGTACAACTGAGTGGTGAATCATAGTTTGTGGTAATAAATGCCTTTCGAAATGGTAACTTCCAAAATGACATTTTGCCCCTCAGAACACAAAAAAAACCACATCATTGATGCTCTGGAGGAAATGAGAAATTAAAATAAAAGTTCACTGAAACCACAATCTCCTTTTGGGACCCAAACAGGACGTTAACAATTAATGTGTTTACAAAAATTAAAAGTTTGTGTTTTAAGCACAGCGACCAAAAACTGGGAACAGGGACGTTGGAGCCAGAAATCAAATGATCTCCAGGCACAGATGTTACAGAAAACCCCAAACACTGGACTTCCAGAGAAAAAAAGAAAAACATTAGAGTACATAAGCATGCAGTCCACAACGTTTCATTTCTGAGATTGCTCCGGTGCTGCCAGATGTCCCTCTTTTTGGCCAGATGTCCGTCACCTTCCGCTTTCTTTGTGTCTGCGTTCTAAACTCTGGTGGATTTCTGAGGACTATGGTTAACTGCTCCTCAGATCTCTGCAGGGTAAATCCAGACAGCTAGCTAGACTATCTGTCCAATCTGAGTTTTCTGTTGCACGACTAAAACAACCTTTGAACGTACACGTTCCACAAAAACAAGTTTCTTCCTAAAACTATTTTGCAGAGGCACTGTTGCTCTGTCCGCTGCTTAACGCCACCCAAGACGATTGTGCAGCCATAGCAGCCCTAGTCTATATCGACTACGTTTCACTTCCGGGATTGTTCAGGTGCCGCCAAATGTCCGTCATCTTCCACTTTCTTTGTGTTGGCATTCTAAACAACCTTTGAACGTACATGTTCATGTACATCTTCTCGAGGCTATTTTGCAGCGGCACCGTTGCTCCGTCCCGTGCTTAATGCCGCCCAAGACGATTGTGATTGGTTTAAAGAAATGCCAATAAACCAGACGCACGTTTTTCTCCCATCCCGGAATGCTGTGTGAGTTAGCCAGACCCTCCTCCGCAGCTCTGTGGAGGAAGGTTGCAATGCAAACTAATAAGCATGAAGCACCTGTGATGAGATGACATTTCAGCTGAGAAGACATTACCTGCGTGTCACAACAACAAGTCACTTCTTTCTCTTCCTCTTAAGTTTTAACAGTGCATGTGGAGCCCGACTGTTTTTCCTTGCAGAGGCTCTGAGTGAAGCAGGCTGGTCTAGTCGGTTTACATACTTGAGAAAACTTTACAGCTACCAGATCAACACTGAAATATACAGGATGACAGTCTGTGGGTGTTTGTTTCTCAGCAGAGATCAGGAAAACTCCCTGTAACAACGCATTATGTAATAAAGCGTCAAAATGTAATGCATTTTCACTTCTTTTGTAATAATCTGCCGCATTTTGCAATAAAACCCTGAACCTAAAATGTACAAAATTTCTCCGCATTTTGTAATTCATTATTACCTGATGCAGTGGTTCTTACAAAATGCGGGGGTTGAACTTTTCTTAACGAAAATGTAATATGGTACTTTATTTAAATGGTTTGTAAAGGCAATTAAAAAAATAATCAAAAGTTGTATTACATAATGCATTGTTATAAAATAATGCGTTATTACATAATGCATTGTTTCAACGTGACATCATGACATTGCGTAAACATACACGCCCACTTTCTTAAGCCAAGTGGCGTGTTATCTGTACGCATTTTGAGCTATCCACGTGTATGTCTACGCCGTAAACATACACGCCACTTGGCGTGTATATCGCGCAAAGGAAACATGACACGCGGGTTGGGTTTAGGAAAAGAAGAAAAAAGCAACGGTTGAGTTTAGGAAACGTGACACGCAGGACACGATCCCCGGTCTCCTGGGTGAAAGTCCTGTGTTTGACCCATCCTCCACCCCGACCAACCTCCCTATGCAGATTTTCGGGCTTTCGTACTACTCGCTACGGCGTAAATTCACACGCAATCGCAAGGTGATGTAAGTCAATGGAGGCCAAACGGCGTTGATAAACACGCTAAAAAGAGAGTATGCGTCTTGATAACATGCCCAAAATGGCATACGAATTGACGTGTCATATATACGCCATTTCATGAGATCAGTCTGATTGTTCGATTCCCCAAAACATTACAGACTCGGGTATTACACTGATGGAACATTTGGATCTGTAAACTGGCATGCAACCCATTAAATGGTTATTTCTTCTTCAGCATGCAGACAGCGATGGTACTTACAGCTGCACAAGGAGCTCCTTAACTTATTTACATCACAATTGTACTTTAAAAGACAGCCGACACGCTGTTTATACAGCAGTTAGGACCTTAGCCTGCTGTTTCAAGTGTCCACTTAATGGAACCGAGTCCCCCAGGGCAAAACTTAGCTTCTTCACCCCCTAGTTATTTAAAATAACTGATCACGTGGATTGATATTTACCTTTTCTTTTTGTTTTGACTAAATCTCTAAAACTATCTCCGTTTTCTCCATATTTATCAAACTTCTAAGAATTACACCTCAAAATGTTCTAAAAAAGCCAACGTACCAGTCAAAAAGCCTATTATTTATTGGATTTTTTTTTAGAAAAAGTTAATTTCATTTATGCATATCTTAAATATCTCCAGTAGGCATGAACAAGAATGAATATATTTATGATATATGAATGTAAATGAAAAAGCGGGAAGTTGGCTGAAATGCAAAACAAAAGACGAAACAAACTGGAGTGAAGAGCGAGCATGAGTTAAATTTGTGTTTGGACACTAACAGCTCACAAGAAAGCTTAATGAGTAGTTTATGAATGTCTTTTTAGGGGAGAAACTTGCAGCAAACGGAGATTTTTAAACAAACTTTTTAAGACCCTGCAACTTTCCATTTGATTATTTTAGGCCTATAGGGGAAAAAATTAACGGTTACACTTTACTTGAAGGTATCGACATAAGAGTGACATGACAGTTATGAACGTGTCGTAAACATTATGAACAAGACATAAACATTTATGACATAACGCTTCTTTTAGTGAGTGTTATTCGGTTTTTGTCATGACAAGTTATGGTTAGGGTTAGAGTTGGAGTTGGGGTTAGGGTTCATGTGTTCATGACAGTGTCATGTCACTCTTATGTAGATACCTTCAAGTAAAGTGTTACTGAATTAACACATGAAATAATGCACTATTTTCTTCCTGCATGTCTAAAGAGCAATTAGACATCATGTAGGAACATTTTGGCACAAAAGGCCCATCGGACTCGTGACTTCCTCTAATTCTTCCTACAGCCCTGGTTGTCAACATTGTGCGCATTTTTCAAACCAGATACTGCTTTTTTTTCTTTTTTTTTTTTTTTTCTTCCCGTCTATACAATAAAACCTCTAAACGTCCTATTTAAAGAACATATACTGTGCAAACATTGTACATTTCTGGGATCCACTTCCGGATACCTCCTACAGTGATGTGCTTCTCTAAAATAGTTCTGAACCTCTGACCCTTCATTCCTAGAAATATACAAATAGTCTATAGTTTCAAAAACCTTTCAATGCAGCTGCCGAACAATTCAAAAAATTCATTTGAAATCTTTGACGAACAAAATCGCTAAACTTGAGTGAGACACAACTGTACCACATTTGATCTCAAAACAGACACACTCACAACAACGCTGAAGGCAGCTGACCTCTGAAGTCATACTCTGATATGTTTCGGTCTCAGAAATGAAAAGGGATTCCAGACTTTGTCTACGTGAACTCAATTACAACCTGCACACACAAAACTGTCAACATCTTCTCTTTGTTTTTTGAAGCCACACAGATACTCTGAGGCCTTCCTCTCCCTGCTCTGTAATCAACACCTCCTCATCAGAATACCGTAGCTCAAAGACTCCCTGAAGCAGACAGCTCACACACCCCTTGGTTTAGACCAGGGGTGTCAAACTCACTTAATTAAGGGCCACTCTGGAAAATGAGAGTCACATCAAGGGCCAGACATGTATAGTTTGTTGACATGCTTTTATTTAACCTCCTGTTGTCCTCGGGACAAATTTGACCCATTTTCAAAAAGTTTCTATATCAGAAATTTGGGTTTCTTTCAGCCAAATTGTCAAAGAAAATAACGTGGATGGTTCCGTACAACTATTACTCTTCATGAGTCAAATAAATGATCAGTTCACTACTTTCATTGAATTTGGGTGTTTTATTCAATTTCTATAGCATTTGAAAAACATTTTTTTAAAAGAGCGTTGAAAAAAGTGACAAAAATGTCGGAAAAAGCTTCAAAAACGCGGGAAAAAAATTGACAAAAACATCAGAAAAAGTGACCAAAAACTTGGAAAAAAAGTGACAACAACGTCGGGAAAAGTGAGAGTGTGGCGAAAAAAAGAACAACAAAATGTTGAATTTAAAAAAAAGTTTGAATTTAAAATTTTGACCCAGAAAAACAAAAAGTTGCATGGGTGACGCGAAGACAACACAAAGGGTTAAGAGAAAAAGTAAAATATTTTTGACTGTATCGTATGTCGTATATAGCCTATTTGGTCGACATAAAGCCCTAAAAAAGTCCGCAAAAAAGTTCCTTAGCCATCATAGAATTTAGCAAATCAAGCGAAACACACACATACAATGTGATTACATTTTTACAAGTAGGCGACCAGACTAACAACAACCTGTTTCCCAAAACACTGAAAGAGTGTAGTTCAAGTTTGCTTTTGTTCATCTCCTATAGTCTATCGTACTTCACATTAGTTCATTTCAAATTTGCGCAGAGAATGACCGCCAAGCAACTGTGTTGTTCCCAAGTGACTTACAACACAGATGGAGGGTGAATTTATGAACAAAAGTGGGAAAGTTCAGTCACAAAACAATCATCGTTACGTATCCTCGCACTTAAGTGCGTGTAAGTGGGTATACGGAAAGCCTTGACCTTTCGGCGGACCTATACGGCGTTTACCTGCGTATCACGTAGACTACACCACTGTTGTGTACAAACACAAAATGGCAGTTAAAGGCACATTTAAAATCTACATTTGGGAATCTAGTTTTCTCTGGACAAAGTGCTCAAGAAAGAGTTTGGATTGTACTCTTAAATTTCACTTAATGAGAGTGAAATGTCCACATCTGACATCCGAATATATATGCGAATATGCAGGATGTACAAGGCCTCAAATACTCCCATTTCCCATACAAATCCAGTGTATGACACTGGATATTCTTTGCAGATACATAACTAACTGATCATCACTTTTTAGACAAGACACAGGCCCACAAACAACATGGATTTCTTAAGGCTGTAACGTTAAATTCCATTACCATTGGGTACTGCTGTCTCTGCATCTTTTGCTGCTCCACAAATCAGAAAGATAACTCCCTCCACCTCCCCAGCCTCTTCCTGTATTAACATTTAGTTGTACATTTCTTTTAATATATGTTCATGCCCATTAAATGTTGGGTGTCAAAGGAACACATGAGCAAAGCCACACCGCCAAAATAAAACTTATATTGTTGCAATAAACGGTTAAATCCTTGACACGAGTGTCCTGACTTAACTGATTTTAGATGCGGATTATTTTACAGGAGATCCGCGACCAAAATGATTATAAAATTCAAGAAAAATCTGCAAGAAGTTAGTACATCCGCTGCCTCCTTTCTTCCCCTGCCCACAGCATTGCTGTTGTACCGGAAGATCAGTGCACATAAAGAGTTCAAAAGCCGGATCTTTTATGTCTTTTATTTGTTTGTGTATCCTGTTTTAGTCTGTTAAAATAACCGCTTAGTCACAGACGTTAAAATTGTCGCTGGAAAAAGCCTGGTTGCATTCCAGCGGCCGAGGACGGAGGCTCTGTGGGGAGAGGCAGCGAGTGTGGTGAGGCTGGTAAGGACTCAGGAATGAGAAATATCAGAAAATGGCTGCGTGGAAGGCTTTAGAGATGACACACACAGCATAAAAAGGCTGCGTGGAAGTGATGAGTAGGATGAGCGATAGGAAACATGAGATGTAAAACAGGACCAAACAAAAAAAAAAAAAAAAACATCAAACAAAAACAAATCAAACAAAAAAGAATCCAGGATCATCCATAATTTATTCAACACTTATGATTCATTTTTGTAAGTGATGTTTCTTCACATTCATTACACTTAATTAGTGTTCAAAAGAAAAGAAAAGTGATGCTTCTTTATACATTTGAGAATCAAGTTAAACTAAAATCAGAAAAACATTCGGATGGAAAAAACTAAACCGTTGGAAAATTGGATTAAATAAATAAATAAATAACATGACAATTATCTCAAAACAAAAACTCCAGTACCTCTACTTTATATCAATTCAATGACTATTTTTTTATTTATTTTTTTGCCAGTTCAAATATGATTGCATAAACATAATAGTAGTCAAGTAAGAGATTATACTGCAACATGTCTCGCAACGCCTCACCTTTCAAACTGAGATTTTTCCTGATTTCTATATCTGCTGGTTTTCTTTTAAAACCTTTAAAGATCAACACTGGATTCCTATTTCTTACCTTTCTAGAGTACATTTGAAAACTTTGTTTTGGGTTTAATATCATGTAAACTAATAGTGACTTCCCAACATGAGGCTTTTAAACATTTCCAAGCTGAAAAGGACTCCTTACTGTGTGTTTTCAGACAGAAGGCGACTTTTTTTGCGCCGCCCCAAGCAAACCTCGCGTCAAATCACGTCTTTCCATTTGAGAGGAAAGTTCTCGCACATCCCGGTATTTTAGAAATCGGAGACACGAGAGGCCTTCTACCTGAACACAACTATAGAACAAGTGTCCTGTGTAACAAACAAAAAAAAGATGGTAGCTGCACTATTATTTCAAATGCAGCTTTCTACACCTATTTCAGTTTCCGTTTCCAGGCCTGAAAGAGGTCTGAGCTAGGGATAGACCGGTTATCGTTTTTTTTTTTTTGGCATTTTGCAGATTATCTGTATCAGCGTTTTATTTGCCTGATAACCGATAAAGTTCATTAATTAAAAAGTGTTCTACTTTTGCTCGGCTACAGCTCTGCGCCTGTCCCTCTGCTTCAGTTTCACTCCCCACTGAGTCTGACTTAAAAGGTGCAGTAGGTAAGACTTATAAAACTAACTTTCTGTCATATTTGCTGAAACTGATCCTATGTTCCAGTAGAACTACATGAAGCAGGTAATAAGAAATTATATAAAATAAAATTTTTATAAAAATAAAAAATCCGGCAACCTCTGGCACCACCTACAGCCTGTAGAGCGATTTGCAAAAGATCCACAGCTCCCTGTTCAGATCCTCCAATCAGGGCCAGGGGGGGGTGTCTAACTGCGTGTCAATCACTGCTCATGCACACGCATTCATTTTCCTTGTGGGGGGAGGGGCTTAGGAGACAGTTTTGGGCTTTAGCAGAAAGGGGGGGAGGGACTGAGAAGTTGTTGATGGTCAAATCTTTTGGCTAAGTCCTGGATCTTCACAATCCTACCTACAGCACCTTCAATGTCCCGCCCACAACACTATCTGACTCTGGGTATTATGTTGAAAGTTTCTCATTTATTAAATAACTGGTTAAAGCATTTAAACAAAGTTTTGTGTTGGAGTTTGTAACATTCCAAAATCTTAATTTTGACTTTGAAGATTTTCATTTTTGAAGATTTTCAACCGATAAATGCTTATCGGTTCTTAATCTGTTATCTGTCTCATTAACTACTAATAATCGGTATTGGCATCGGCCTTGAAAAACCAGTATCGGTCGATCCCTAGTCTGAGCTGCTCCTTTAAGTCTGAATCTGTAGAAGCAGACTGACTCCTCGTCATGTTTCCCTGACTTTAAAAAAACATGGCTGATCCTGCGCTCAGTCTCCAGCTGCCTTTTTCTCTGAAACTAAACACTTCTCCCTACTTCCACATCAAGAGAAAACCTATATATTTTGTATATATCCTACAAAAAAGTAGCATTCTTCTAGTGATTTAAAAAGAGCTAGTGCAAAAACAGTGGAAAAAGTGGGTACATCTGTCCCATACAATAATCATCTACAAGTGCATCAACTCCCAAATAAGCAGAATAGCAGCCTGATATCAAAAAGAGAAGCTGAATCCACATATTACTTCTTTTTTTGTTGTTACAGCATGCTTTTTTTTCTTGCTGGCAGCATGAGGACCCCATTTCTTTCCTAAATGACGTATATTACAATACGCTTTTAACAAATCAAACCCACTTAATCTGCCTCCAAAAAAGGGAGAAACACAAAATGCATTAAAAAGGTAGGTACATGATGCATAAATGACTTATTGCTTTAAATATTTGTTCTTCTCTAGTACACGTAAGATATACAACTTAGTCTCCTCAAACTCAACAGGAATCTTTTTTTTGGACGGTTTTTAACGCTGCTGCTTCAGCTCCCTGCTGGTACTTAAGCCGCTCAGACCACATTCACACCCTGAGTCCAAACACTCAACACACACCAGCTGTATCAGAAATGTAAAGTGCATTTACAGTCTACAGTGACAATACTCAGCAGAGGGCAGTCAAAGAGTTAGGACAGCGAGCTAAAACAATCGGCCGTTTTGTTTTCCAACTTAGGCCTTGGTACTCTTAATTTAATTCTTTTTTTAGGCATCGACAATTGCCTTTTTATTATCGAAAAAAAAGGCCTCGTCATTCAATACTAAATTTCAATACCTGAGGAGTACATCTCATCAGCGTCAGGGAGCCAATAAGCATGCAGCATGCTTCTACCAAGATTTAATAACGTTTGTGATTGGCTGTCTAACGTAACACGTCGTAGAGGAACGCAGGAAAAACTCGACGTTACGCACGGAGACGGGGCACACGTAATAGCAGTTGAAAAATAAGTAAAAAGATTTGTGCCGTAATGCGTAATGTTGTAATTTCTTTTGTAAAATCTTTTGTTAAAATGTATGTTTATGCAGCAAAAAAAACGCCCGCACACTGTCACAAGATGGTCTAGTACCGAAACCTTGCCTCCTATTTAACTCCATGGGCCTTATTTTAACGATCTAAGCGCACGGGGTGAAGCGCCTGGTGAAGGTGCATTCAGGGCGTGTCCAAATCCACTTTTGCTAGTTTGACAGCGGAAAAAGGCTCCAGGCGCATGGTTCAAAGGGGAAACTTAGTCTCTTAATTAATCATAGGTGTGTTTTGGGCGTAACATGCAATAAACCAATCAGAGATCATCTCCCATTCCCTTTAAAAGTCAGGCGCGTTTGGACCTTGGCGCATTGCTATTATGATGGAGGATTTGTACCGTAATATTTTTATTTGTAATCTTTTGCATGTTTGTGTGCTGCTGTGCGCCCCTGTGTGTGTAACAAGCATAGTGTGCGCGCACTGTGCACGAGCATTTTACTAATTTGCTGTTAAAATAAGGATGAAATGCTGCATTATTGACTTTAGACCAGGTTTTTGTTGGTCAATGGCGCGACCACTTCCCGCTGCCTCAAGATAGCAATACGCCCAGAATGCACCTGAACACACCTCCCTGTAAGACCAGCACGCCCATGGGTGCACAGATGGGCGCAGGTGCATTTGCTATTTAAACGACGCGGACGCTGTTAATAAAAGCTGTCTGGGTTTTTGAAATACATATTCTTTCATCTTTAAGTCTGTATTCAGTGACTGGCATGTGGCATTGTGCTGATATTCATATCAGGGTTTCTACATGAGCTCCTTTTCAAAATGCATTATTTTTTTCCACAGGATTTCTTGAATGTATTTGAAGGTTTGACAGGCTTTCATATATCATAGTCATATCCTGGTAACATGTAGGATATGACTGTCAAGTCATATCACTGACTGTATGGCTGAAATATATATTCATCACAATGAAAATACCAGTGCATGGAGTTTTAAGTGATTTATAAAGTAGAAATGACAAGCATTGTCTGATTCCAGATTCTCATATTTAAGTCTGTTTGTATATTGAATATCTTTAGATTTTGGATTTGGTTTTTTGGACTTTGTCGGACACTTTGAAGATGTCGCTTTCCTCTGTTTCATATCATTGTAAACTACATTTCTTTGGGTTTAAGACGTTGGCTTGGACGCTGACAGATGGTAATGCTTTTTTTTTTTAACACTTTATAAACTAAATGAATAACAGATTTGTGCTTTTTTTTTTTCTTCGAGCCCTCTGCATCAAAACAGTGGCCTTTAAATTAAATTTCAAAACTCTCTGGACCTGCACTGGAACCTTAAGTATTGATCTCTATCAGCCTCCCATGCTCTGGTATACGTCATATGGGTGTAACGATATATCGATTCAATGATCCACAAACCAAACAAAAATGGTTAGATATAACAAAAAATATCTAACCATTTCATTTGTAAGATCACCTTTATTTACCTTATTTATTATTTCACCTTATTATCAGAATTTATTCTTTTTATTAAAAATAATAGTTTGTTCTTAATTTAAAGAGCTTAACAATAAAATTGTCAAATCATATTTTAGTTGCTTTTTTGAGTTGATAGAAATGGAACTGTGTTAAATGGCCATATGATATCGTCTCATATTGTTCACAGGCCTCTGAATTCATTTGAATCCAAATCGTATCGTGACTGACTTGAAGATGTCAGCAAATATCGTATCGTTGTCCAAAGAATCGATGGAATATCGTATTGTGATAAAACTTGTGATTAACACCCCTAATACTTCACTGTCACGCATCTTTCCCCCGCTCTGACCTTTGACCCCTTTCGGGCCTAGAAACAGTGGCAGTGCCGCTGATGTACACAGCGCTGCCGTCAGACACGGGGACACAAACACCACCCTCTCCTGCCAAGTGTAAAGGAGGAGTTGTCACAACGTTATGTGACGTGTTTACACCCACTGCTGATTGATTGGGCAGAGAGCATGCCATGTTCCGCAGGATTGTCTCCAACCTAAACACAACCCTCCAGTGGAGCTGGCTCTGGCCCATGTATGGGGCGAGTGTTTACCCCGCAGCCATCAGTCTGACTAGTCCCAGGCCGAGCAGAGCAGGCAGCGCTGGCTCGGGCCCGGGACAGTGCCTGGTGGGACACCAACCAGCTCTTCATCATCAACGGTTAAAGACAGCCGATTCCGGGAAGGGAATAAATTTAGCGTCGTCCACTCAGCTACTCTTAAGTACCACTTTGTCTTCTAACGTTTACACCTGAGCTCTTCTCTGGTTGCCGTGGAGGAATAACTAGGACCACAAACTACACAACATTCAACAGTAAAGGTGGATCAACCCCTTTACTGTGAGTTCACACTGCAAGCAACACGACAAACGCCTCAGCAGGAGTCCATTTATTTTCCTCAGAGCTGAGCAGCCAGGCAAACTGCGCCAATGGGATCATATTTCTGTTTTTCTTCATTACCTAACAATTTAATTTAAATTCATAAACAACAGATACAATGTGCCCTGCAAGACCAAAAGGAATGTGAAACGAATCACCACCATTCAAAGCCTCCCAGTACCAATAGAGACAAAGCGCATTTAAGTCCCGCCCCCACCTCCGTGCATCCATTGACTACTGCATGTAGGTTCCTCCTCGTCAATTTCGTCTGCTACCAAACAACAGAAAAATGCCCAAAGGCTGCTGACGGGTGATAATTACTTCCAACAATGTAAAGAACCCATTACTTAAGTATTTATAAGCTGCCGACCTGAAAAACTGAGCTTTTATGAAGACAGAAGTGGATACAGACGTGAGGAATCAGCAGAGAGAATGGGGAGACTGTGGGATCCTGACACTGAGCTAACCATATGTCTGCCGTTATGTTTGTTAGCTTAAAGGTGCAGTAGGTAAGCCTTATAAAACTAACTTTCTGTCATATTTGCTGAAACTGACCCTATGTTCCAGTAGAACTACATGAAGCAGGTCATTTAAAATAAAATCCAGCTCCTCTGGCACCACCTACAGCCTGTAGTGAGATCTGCAAAAATCCACAGCTCCCTGTTCAGATGCACTAATCAGGGCCAGGGGGGGGGTGTCTAACTGCGTGTCAATCACTGCTCATGCACACGCATTCATTCTCCCTCGTGGGAGGAGGGGCTTAGGAGACCGTTTTGGGCTTTAGCAGAAAGGGGGGGAGGGACTGAGAAGTTATTGATGTTCAAATTCTTTGGCTAAATCCTAGATCTTCACAATCCTACCTACAGCACCTTTATTTGGCATTTGGATATTTTACTTGGTAACAAAATACTTGCTGCAAACGTAACATCGGACATAACGTTAGCTTAGTGTCCCACAGTCTCCCAATTCTCACTGCTAATTTATCATGTCTGTATCCACTTTTGTCTTCATAAAAGCTCAGTTTTTCAGGTTGGCAGCAGACGAAATTGACGAAGAGGCTCCTTCCAGCATTACAAGTCAATGGAGAGCCGCGAGTTGTGCCCTCCAGCGGGCGTGGTTTTCGGAGCTCTGTCTCTATTGCAGTGATCAATTAAGATGTCAGATAATTCATTTGTATTCGGTTGTTTTTTTCATATCAATTAATGAAGTAGTAATTAAATTCTCACATTATTTGAACATTACAAATATCAATAAACAGCTTCGAACAGAGAGTCAAAACAATTTGCTCCCTTCGCTGCCCAAAGTCGGTTGAAGTTGGTGCTGAAATTAACGATTAGACGAGTCGAATTTTATTTTAATGAATCTGTTACTTGTATAAATCATTTATTTAGCAAAACTTATGAACATTAGCTGGTTCCGACTTCGAAAATGTGAGAATGTGCTGATTTTCTATTTTGTTTATCTCTTTGTAAATTAAACCCACAGATCGTGGGTTGTTAGTAGAACAAAACAAATCATTTGAAAATGTCACCTTGGGCTCATGTTATGGGCATTTTTCCCACGTTTTTTTGACATTTTATATTTTAAACAATTGCCAAAATGAAATAAATATAATCAAAATCATCATCAGCTGAACGGCCATGCCCCTTGCAGTGTGAACACAGTAGAATAAATGCCAACAGGCAGTGAGATGAAAGGAAACGTCAGTAGATGACTCCGATAATATCTGAAATCATCACTTCGTCCTTGTTAATAACCCACACATTCATCGCTACAATGTCAATAAAACAAACAACCTGAGGACTCAGTATGTGCCTCAAACAACCTTAGCTACAGCTACATTCATTCAGACTTCTTCAGGTCTAAACTAAATAACATCAAGTAAATCATCAGTGGAAAGAATATCAGAGCTCTACCATCTCCTTGTAATACTCCAAAATAAATATACAACAGTATATGAGCCATTATTATCTGTGTCAAGGGAAGGCCACTTTGTATTTAAACTATGGAGGTCAAGATTAGGTTATCACACTAATCATGTGCACATAATAAACTCCCCAAAAAGTAACTTTCACCCTCTGAGCAGACAACTACGGAGCCCCGTGGGGAATTTTTTTTTCTGGTGCGCACCAGAAACTTTTCTCATTAGCATGTGAAAGTATCTCATTCTCAGGAGAAACCAATCCAAGGCTAGCAAAAATTATACAAACTAAGTACTGTGAACTGCGAACGCTAAAGATAACATTTCAACATTCACAGCATGAAATCAGTTAACAGTTGCCTTATCATCTTTAAGTTTGTTGATGACAATATCAGGTATATATTGTTGCGTTTTCAGGATAATAAATACCTCCTCCTTGGCAGCCATTCTGACCACTATTTAGATTGGTTTCTCGCAAGCACGAAAACAAAAAAATCCCCCATGTCCCTTTAGGGCAGGGGTGTCAAACTCATTTTACTTCATGGGCCACATACCCCTAATTTGATCTCAAGTGGGCCAGACCAGTAAACCACTCAGAAAGATCAGAAACATTATCTGCCACAGAGTTTCTTGTCAGCTTGATGTTGGCAAACGCAAGTTGCTTCTGCTATGACAGCGTTCTAAGGCCATTGTAGGAAAAACAATAATGTTATGGACCTGGGAGAGAGGGGTAATAGTCCGAGAAAAAACTCAGAAGTTCTAAGATTAAAGTAGTAAATTTACAGAAAAAGAACTTGGATATTCTCTGAGATTAAAGTGGCAAATTTGGAATTGGAATAAATTACTTCTCTGCAAATTTCACACTTTGCAAAGTCATTAAGTGGGCCTGATGGGACCCTTTGGCGGGCCGGTTCTGGCCCACGGGCCTTATGTTTGACACCCCTGCTTTAGGAGCTCCGTAGACAACCTCCAAACTGAGTGATATTTGATTGTTGCTATACTGATTATGACCCTTGTTGCTCAGAAATATCAGCCAGTCCTAACTGGTTTGTTGCTTTCAGGAATAATCAGAATCTGTTATTAAATGTGCCACAGTGCAATTTTGGCATTTTACAGAGATCTATTGAACACAACAGGATAAGATATGAGAGCTGTGCTACAACGAGATCAAAGATTATTATGTAGTTAGTACAAAATTAAATGCTATACAGTGTAGTTATATTTAATATCGATGCTAAAATTCAGTCCTTGGCTTTTTGGACAAAAAGCCAAGGACTGCATGAATCCTCCATTTACTTCTGTTTTTAGAGGGAATGATTAATGTACAGCTAAGTCTCTTTTTGATTTTACACTTAATATTTATTTTTAATTCTGCTCTTCAAACTCACACATTATTCTATGTTTTTGAATAATTTCTATGCTGTGTGTATTTATATATTTGGTTTGCAGCCACCATTCTATCCTCCTATAGCAATAAGCTACCCTGTCCAAGTACAATTCAGAAGAAAAAAAAATAACAGGTTACTTTACAATATAAGAGTATGATGAATAAACAATCAAAAGAAGAAAATAAGTGAGTGAAATTATGGTAATGATGATTTTTTACTGTGCAAAATGATGATGACATAAATGAAATGAAAGGCAAGACGGTTCACCTCAAACTTTAAACAATAATTCTCTTAATATATATTTTCCAAACATAGCTTTTGATCAATTTGCCTTCTCTTAAGTCAGGAGAACAATCAGGGTTTCATGTCATTGTGTTCCCTCTATCAATAAATTATTGAGTAAAATTTCACTAAACCAAATATCAACATATAATACATTTACGTTACAATGTTTATTTTTTGGATTTTGTGCGTTTTAAAAGGCAAAATATGCCTTCCGTTTTAATTTTATAACTTCATTTTTAGGAGCTCAAATTTATGTTGAAATGACATTTTATATATCTCTCTCCAGAACCATCTGGTGGCCAGAGTTTTCACACTTTTTGTGTGCTATGTGTCTTTATGGAAAATGAGTTAGTTGTTTAGTGTGGCTGCCTGTTCCTTTTCCGCTTTATCTTTGGCCTTTTCCTTCTCCAGCAGCTTCTCCTCCTTCTGCAGCATCACCATGATGTCGGCCACCTGAGTGGTGGAGATGTCGATGTCCTCCTTGTCGATCAGTTCCACCACCTGGGATCATGCAAAACAAAAGGAATTAATTTAATCCCTTCAAATTTGGTTTCAAATCTTAAACATGTCTGTATACTGTTAGAAATACATTGCTAAATAAGCAAAAAATAAAGTCAAGTTTGGAAAAGAACAGGCAGTTTAAGAACAGTTTAACAGTCAAAAACTCAGCTAATCTGCTTCATTGGGTATCGCCAATGATTTCCTGAAACGATTTATTTCCAATTCATAAGGTCCTGATTTGATTCTTCATCAATTAGGTTAGGGAGTTTCAATAGCAATTTTGTTTGGATATGAAAAATATTCTCAGAGAACTTCTGCTGTAAATTGTACAAGCAAGAAGCAACCCTCAAATATTCTTTTTTATAATGCACCAGGTGAATGTTTACATTAAGAACTGACCCCCAAAAAGTTAGTTTCAAGTACTATTATACATCCATGGTGAAAAGGCAGATATTGAAAGATCGATTTCTGGATTTTATGAATCGATATCAGATCACTCAAACAAAGATTGGAGAATCTGTAGCCTTGTTATTCAATTGGATTTGGATTTTGAATTTTAGTAATGATTGTACGTACCTTTGACATGAAGCAGAAGTTCGACTCAAAATGGTATTACTACTTTTGTAAAATTAATCATATTAAATCAATTAAATTACGACCTATCATTAGCTGATATGATATAAAAATATTCAATCTTGATCTTAATTAGGGCTGCACCATATGAGGAAAATATATATTATTTTGGCTGATACTGCGATTGCGATATGATTCATGATATTGGAGGGAATGATCATTTTTGATTTTATGATATGATTTTGTATGATTATTCTCATTGAAAAATATTGGATTTGGATACTGCACTAGTCCATGTTGCGATTTCGATAAAATTGCAATTAATTGTGCAGCCCTTATCTTAATTACTTCAAATTTTCCAACATAGTATATGAATTGAACATACACTGATAAATGGGTGATGTGTTAAAACCAACTGAAAGATACTTCAAGAAACTACTTTACTGAATGAAAAGTACAACACAAATCAGGCGAGTGTTCCTCGTTTCCTGTCGACCTACTTTGATGACGTCGTCGATGTCGATCTTGCCGTCCTTGTTGTCGTCGAGGGCCTCTGCGATGCTCTGCAGCTTGTGCTCGGGAATGTTCTGGATCTGCCGCATGACGCCGATCAGCTCGTCGATGCTGATCAGGTTCTCCCTGAAGGTGTAGAACAGACTGCATACAGGAAACGGTATAAACCAAAATGCAACGGACACGTGGTGGAGACGTCTCAAGTCAACATGCCAAACAGATTCTCAAGCTTCATTGGTTAGGTTGAAATTTTTGGTCAAAGATGCCATTAAGTTAATTTAATGCTAAAAATGTATTGATGATTTGAACTGATTTGAACTAATTTTCACGCTGGTAAATACAGTTTAAAGCTGCTCTGGGCGACTTTAAACAACTCACAAATTAAGGCAAAAAGAATCAATTTAGCCAATTTTTTATTTTTGCATAGCAATATTGTCCTGTGCGTTGTTAAATCAGACACCTAATTAATCCTCAGTAAAGGATAAACAAAGGGAAGAGGATTAGGGCCACATGTGAAAAAAAGTATTTGAGTTCTTTATTACATTACATGTCATATAGCTGATGTTTTTATCCAAAGCGACTTACAATTGCTATACATGTCAGAGGTCTCACGCCTCTGGAGCAACTATGGGTTAAGTGTCTTGCTCAGGGACACATTGGTTGATGTATCGCAGTGGGAACTGAACCCAGATCTCCCACACCAAAGGCATGTATCATATCCACTGCGCCATCACCACCCTGAGTTTAAAGTTTGAGTTCTGAATTTATAGTCAGAATTCTGAGAAAAACATCTGTCTTTATTCTCAGAATTTTGAATTTATTCTCAGAATTCTAACTTTAAACTCAGAACTCAAATACTGTTTGAACTGTCTTAAAATTTTCCAATCAAGCAGCTTAAGTACATTCTTTATCTCTATCTGATTTCACTCATCATTAGGGAGCATTAAGTGTTTATTAAAGTGGGTGCACAGCAACCAGTGGGGAGCACTCTGGTGTCGGGAGCAGAAATGGAAGCTGGTTGATCCTTTACAGCTACATTTCAGCATCTGACAGTTGAAACCCATGATGCAATGTTAGCATTTAGCAAGCAAGCAAATGGCGGTTTACCACAGTCCAGCTTACCTTGTGGGATCACTTTTTTTAATAAAGAATAATCTGTAAAATGTTTAATACATTATGATTTAGTTTTACAATGGTAAACTAATAACTGGCATGATAACTAACAGGATATGTTTTTTTCTTCTTCTGGGAAACTTGAGTATTGTTTAATCTCCACCACCATTTCACAATGAAAGGAATGATGATGAAGAAAAAGATACAAAGCCAACATTTGAAAAGAAACCTTAAAGCAAGCGGACTACCTACAGTAGTTATGTAGTAAACAAAACTAAAAAAGCTCTTGCAAAGCCATAAGAGTTTGTTTTTTTTTAAGCAATGGTCCAACATTTGGGGGAATACATTTATTTTCTTGCACCTGCATATGTGGCTGAGCTACTCCAACCATATTTGTCAGTTTGCTATTTCTGTGGACTCTTTTAAAAATCAGATAAAGACCTACCTTTTTAGACAGGCATTTTGTTGACCTTTTTTTTTTTTTTTTTTTTACACATTGCTTTGTCATTTTAATTGTGTATTGTGTTTTATATGTTTCATCTTGTATGTTTTTTATGTAAAGCCCTTTGTGATTTTTATCCGTGAAAAGTGCTCCATAAATACATTTTACTTACTTACTTTATATGAACCACCACAGACAGCAGTGTAGGGGTGAAGAATAACATATTCAGCTCTTACCCGACAGGCGGGCTGGTTCCACTGTCCATCTGTCCGTCCAGGATGACTTTGTCCTTCTCCAGCTCCACAATGATCTTGTCGATGCGACCGATCATGCGGTTGACTCTCTTAGATAGACGCTGGCTCGCCTTTGATTCCTCCAGTGCCTTTTCTTGGCCGGTTTTAGAAAGCTCCTTCTTTATCTCTTCCAGATCCTGGAAAAAACACACCACATGAAAAACCCCAATGCAACAACACGCAGACAGATAAAAAACTCTTAAAACCTCTGGAAGCTTTTTATATTTGAGTGGCAATAGAGCTCAACAGAGTGGTTCCCAGAAGTAAAAATCCCATTGATTTTCTCCATAAGCATTTTGATTATCAGCCATAATGTCTAAGGCAGGGCTCACCAACCTTTTTGAACCTGAGAGCTACTTCATGGGTACTGAATCATACGAAGGGCTACCAGTTTGATACACTCTTCTGAAATAACAAATTTGCTCAGTTTGCCTTTAGTTATATATGATTATTAATGATTAATGATAGTCATCTATGTGAAGACACTGATTACGTTAATGATTTCTCACAATAATTATCAACAATGACTTAACAAGGTGGGAAACAGATAATGTCAATATTCAATTTTCATTTTTAGAACAGGCCTGAGGGCTACTCATGTGGTCCTTGGGGGCTACCTGGTGCCCGCGGGCACCGTGTTGGTGACCCCTGGTCTAAGGCATCTGAGGCAGACTGACCACGAGCTACGAGGTTGCGAAACAAAAATTTCTGCTCCTGTAAAAGTCCGTATGAAATCAACCTTGTTTTAAGAAAAACACATTTTAGCTTATGGAGAAATACTAACACTACCAACAATCCTAAGCGCAGAGTCCAAAATAAGCACCATCAACAAGCCAAATGCTAGTAAAATATGCAAGTGGCTGGTATATTTGCTTCACTCACCAATAGGGTTGGGTACCGAAACCCGGTTCCACTATGGAACTACGCAACCGGTAGGAATCGGAACGCAAATTTTGGTTCCTCATTTCGGTTCCACTTAATGTGTCAACTGAAATATTTTACCTCTGTTGCTCCGAAACGGACGTAAAAATACCACACTTTCTCTGCAGTCTACCGTTACTTTTAAAATGTCATATTTTCACTCTGGGCTCACCAAAACGGACGTAAAAGCATATTAACCAATTCACTGTTAGGTGACTTAGGTTTATTTAATATATTTAAGTAATTTAAAATGTTAATATGCTGTTAAATTAAAAAAAAAAAACTCTATAAAAAAAAAAAAAAGAAAAAAGCCTTTCTTTGATGTCATTTTTCAGTTTTTCAAGAATCGGTTTAGGAATCGGAATCATTTTAAAAGTACCGGTTCGGCATCAGAATCAAATCGTTTCCAAAATGTTTTTTCGCACCGTCATATGTTTTATGGTCACGATACTACACATTGCTGCAGCTCCTCTTTTCACCCTGTGTGTTGAGCTCTCTGTTTTAGCTACAGAGTGAGGCATCTCACTTCTGTTCCATCTTTGTTGGGAGTCACACATGTGCAGTAGCTAGGTAAGCACTGCTAGCTAATCAGAAGCAGAGTATGAGGGCGTGCCATGCTAGCAGTTAGGTGAGCATTATAACATGTGTTACAAAGTGACCACATTTGTCTCTGAAGTAAAGGCTGGACTACAATAGAGCTTTTTGGAGCAGTTTGTGAACAGTGTTTTCTGTTGGAGATGGTAAGTCCCTTTGGGGTGGACTTTGGGCTTTTTCACTTTCTAAACCTATAACGTGCACAAAAAGATATATAAAACTATAAAGGAAAAGGAAAAAGCCGAACAGCATAATACGAGCACTTTAAATCTTGTCTCTCTGCAGTAACTACTAGACAGTCACCTCGTTGTACTCCTGGACATCGTCCTTCAGTTCTTCCAGCTCTTCTTTCTCCAGAGTCAACAGCCTCTTCTGGCCCTTCAGCTTGGAGCACGCGTCACTCAACAGATCAATCTCTTCTTTGGTGATCTCCTCACCCTGGAAAACAAACATACCATTGAAGAAGTTTGCTCCTAAATGGTAAAAAAAAAAATAAAAAAAGATATCCACTACTTGGATTAAAAACTTCTATTACAATGTCCTTTAAAAACATACAATATGTCCTTAGAAGCAGACCAAATTAAATCTGACTTAAAGACAAATTTATTTTAGAAACAGAATGATAAACATGTCGGCTTAAGGTCATATTTTCCCTCAAAGTAAATACAAAGTAGGTTCAAAAAGTGCATTCACTCAACCAGTACCACATATGCATTTAATATAAACCCACATAAGAGACCAACCCAAACACACAAAGTGGGTAAAAGAGGGAAGCTCTAGAGGACACTGGGATACTCCACATAACCAAGGGTGTAACTTTGGTTTTAGAAGTGTGGGGGGAGGGGAGAGAGAGAGAAGAGACAGTGGGTCTGGGGGTCCTCCGCCAGAAAAATCTTATCTTTTTGAACCCCATTTCCTGCATTTCTACATACATATAGGGACTATGGTGATGTAAAATCCAGGAAAGAATTAAGTTGGTCATAATTATAAAATCTGCCAGAAAAAAATAGAACTAAACTATGTATAAGAGAAATATGTCTTACTTTCTTCATTGTTTGATATAGGGACCGATCGCCAAGACGTGAGAGAATCATTTTATGAAGTCAAAAATGTTCACAAGTGGGTGGGGACACAAATTACGCCCTAGCCCATAACCCCAAAACACATTACCACAACTTAATGAAGAGAACTCTGTGGAGCTACGAAGGCTGTTAGTTAAGAGAGGGAAACTTGGTCAGTGACACTTTCTGGAAGGATCGACGAGGAAAAGAGAAGTCCATATAGATTTGGGCCAAACAGAATTTGCAAGTTATACTTTAGCATTTCTTTAACCAATTTAGATGAGTGGGGATTTCTGTAACAAGCGAGGAAATGCTGGCAAATGTTGACCATGACTACCATGGTTTGTCCACACTACAATTTGTTTTATTCTAGAAAATAATAATGCCTATATATTTGGCTTAAATGGTCAGATTTGTGTATATATAAAAAAAGAAAATATAGTTTGATTCCAGTCCTTGTAACGTGTCTGTGATTTGTCTGCTCTCTTTGCTATGATTTACCTTGTCAGCTTTTCATCCCACTTAAGAACACACAAAGCTGAATACGGGCATTTGTGGTTTGGCCCCTACTTGACTGATGTCAACATTCATCTCATCACACCCATACAGGCCTTGCATTTTAGGGTTATTCCCTGTAATTATGATTATGTTCTCACTCCAACTGAACCTGAGATCGAATGGCAGTCGGAAAAAGGTTTAAAAAATGCCAGAATTCTATGCAAGTACTGTTTAACCCTCATTTGGGCGGGTCCGCTCAGAGAAAGACAGGGCAGATAGTGTGTGTGCAGGGGTAAACTGGGAATGATGTGAGGATCATTTGGGAGGAGACATCATTGAACCTAACCTGGTAGCGCAGGAATGTCTGCCACTGTTCAAACTGTGAGGTACAGAAGACGCAGATGAAAACGCAACAACAAGTGAGTGACAAAAACATCAAAAAATACAGCCTGCATAAGAAAATGTGTCCGCACTAAATATATCAAACATTAAAGTTCTGTGCTGGTCAAGGGTTAGCGTTACCATTAGGGAAAGAGTTACAATAAAATCCTCTGTGACATGAGTTTAAATTTCTGCTATAAACATTCTTTGGTATGTTAGTTGAAAAGCTAATGACTTCTTAACTTAAGGAAATATTATCTACAAGTAAAAATACAAAACAAATTCATAGATGTATGTAACATGGTACATACATTTATTGAAATGCAAAAAGAAGTATTCAATATAGTACATCTCTGATACGTACAGCTTTAGAGAGGACAGTTTGTTGTTTTAGTCTTTTTCTTTTGTTAAATACTGGTACATAAAAATGTATGTAGAAAAGTATGAGTTCTTTATAAGTTTACCAGAAATCAGAAACGTCCATGTCCAAATTGCAACTACAGTCATGTGAAAAAATTAGGACACCCATGCTAAAGTTGACTAAAAAGAGGAATAAAAAAAATCATCTTTTGGAAATTGATCTTAATGCCTTAATTAAAAAAAATGAGGAAAAATCCAATCTTTAAGGACACCAATTTTCTTTGTGAATGAATAATGTATCGTAAATAAATAAATGTTGTTCCTTAAAATACAGGGGGCATAAGTAAGTACACCCCTATGTTAAATTCCAATAGAGGGAAGCAGATTTTTATTTTTAAAGGCCAGTTATTTCATGGATCCAGGATACTATGCATCCTGATAAAGTTCCCTTGGCCTTTGGAATTAAAATAGCCCCACATCATCACATACCCTTCACCATACCTAGAGATTGGCATGGGGTACTTTCCATAAAATCATCTCTCAATGCAAATCAAACCAGCTATTAAGCTAACTGAAATAAAACCATACCAATCTCTAGGTATGGTGAAGGGGATGTGATGATGTGGGGCTATTTTAATTCCAAAGGCCAAGGGAACTTTATCAGGATGCATAGTATCCTGGATCCATGAAATAACTGGCCTTTAAAAATAAAAATCTGCCTGCCTCTATGGGAATTTAACATAGGGGTGTACTGACTTATGCCACCTGTATTTTAAGGAACAACATTTATTTATTTACGATACATTATTCATTCACAAAGAAAATTGGTGTCCTTAAAGATTGAATTTTTCCTCATTTTTTTAATTAAGGCATTAAGATCAATTTCCTAAAGATGATTTTTTTTATTCCTCTTTTTAGTCAACTTTAGCATGGGTGTCCTAATTTGTTCACATGACTGTAAATGCAAACAAAACGGCATTAAACAGAAATCGACTGATCACACAGACTGCATGTTTGGAGACATCACCTTGATTCCTTCTATGACAGGTGCTGGATCCCTCAGGGTCTCTGAATGTGCAGCCACGTCAGCTTTTACAGGCTCGGCTTCAAACTCCAACTCACCCTCCTGTAGAGGACAGTGATGAGGCAACTGATTCAGTTAAGTAATGAAAGTGGAAGAAGACCACCTTAGTATCTGTAGGATAACATAGACATGGATCAACATGCATTTAGATAACGTTTTTCACTAGGGGTCGACCGATACTGGTTTTTCAAGGCCAATACCGATTATTAGTTGTTAATAAAACCAATATTTGGACTGTACGGTAAAAATGAAAATATTTTAGTCAAAACTAACAATTTGGAATGTTACAAACTCCAACACAAAAGTTTGCTTAAAGGACAAATCCGGCGCAAAATGAACCTAGGGGTTAATAACACATGTGTAACGAGTCGACTGTTCTCTGGGATATGTTTTCATGCTAATCGAATGTGACCAGTTTTAGAGCAAACCGCTAATTAGCTTATAACGCTAGTCGTCGGGGCATGTGTAAAGTAAAAAGAAATTGCTATTTCTATGTATACTCTCTATACTGTATACGTGAACGGTACTGTCTTTATAAACTATCTTTTTAATAAACTGTCTGTACACTTACAAAGTTCTCAATGCTTCGGTTTACATGTTGGGACCCTCATTATGCTACCGTGGAAGTGTGGTGCTATTTTGAGCCTTGTTAGTGGTGTAGAAATAGCGATTTCTTTTTACTTTACCCTCTGCCCCGAAGGCTAGCGTTATAAGCTAATTAGCGGTTTGCGCTAAAACTGGTCACAATAGATTAGCATGAAAACATATCCCAGAGAACAGTCGACTCGGTACACATGTTATTTAGAGCTGAAGATCTTTGCCCGAACCCGTCTTAATTTCTGTCATTTTACACGGGCTCGGGCTTGCGCTGCAAAGTCTGAGGTGTGGAAAACTTTTGACCATGTGCATAATGAGAATAATGAGGGGTTAATGATAATAATAATGAGTGGGTTATGTGAAATGCAAAAGATGCGACATTCTGTTAAAGTACGACAGAAAGCAAAGAGCTGTGCGCGTGCGCACATTTGAATAATGTTGGGCTGTAAACGGGTTCGGGCTTTTAAAAAGCTGTCAATCAAAATGTACTTGTCGGGCTCGGGCCGAATTCTGTCGGGCTCGGGCCTTGTCGGACCTAACTTTTAAGGCACGATTACAGCTCTAGTGTTATTAACCCCTAGGTATATTTTACACCGGATTTAAATGCTTTAAGCAATTATTTAATGAAACTGAAACTTTAAACGTAATACACAGTCAAAAAAAATGAATAAATAAAAACAAAAATAGCTTTTAAATGTGCTAACAGTTTCTTTGCAGTTTGCAGCTGTAGCACACTTTTTAATTAATTAACTTCATTGGTTATCGGTCAAATAAAAACACATATACTGATAATCTGCAAATTGCCAAATATCGACCCTGATAATTGGCCAGGCCGATGATTGGTCGATCCCTAGTTTCCCCAAAAAGACCTCAACAGTCCCGCCCCTCGTCCGAGAGACCTTGGGTTCCGGAAGTAAAATTCCCATTAATTTTTCCCATTGACGTCTGGAAAAATCCGTATATAAAGAGTTTTAGACCATGCCTTAGGCTAACCAGATGGGACGTGACTCATAAACATACAACGTATCATTTTGAGTGAAAAAACGAACAGAAAATTCAAAAAAAGTCAAAGGTCAACACTGTGTACATATCGTCATTTCAGAGCGAAGGAACTACTCATCCCATAAACCACTGCGCACCACTGAACAAAGGAAGCTAACGTTAGTTTAGCTAACAGCTAATTCGGCTAACCGCTAGCTGAGACAGCATGTAATAACTTTAAAATACCCTCAAAATAAAACCTGAAAATAACCGTTAACATATATAACGGCTTATGTAGCCGGCTTTACCCAGTGTTAAGTTTGAGTTAACGTTATTTTAGACTGAATCAAGCTGTCAGCTAGCGGTTAGCCAAATTAGCTGTTAGCTAAACTAACGTTAGCTTCCCGGTGGAGGCTAACGTCAGAAGTGTGGAACTGATCGTGATTCGTGCAGTGTCGTAAATCCTCGTGACAGATCGTGCAGGCAGCTCCCCCTCCCCCTCTCATCACCATCATGAGTTCCACCAATCAGAGGCATCACTGTGGGATTGTGGGATTGTTCAGGATTGTGGGTAATGAAGTACTTATCCAAGACATCGCGAATAAAAGACATTTATCTCTAAACAAGGTTAGTGCCCCATGATTTTTGGCGTCTATATGAGCATATACAATCGCTTAGTCATGTCGGCAAGCTGGTTTTAAGTCTTCCATCGACGGTTACGATTTTATGGCTTATACTGCAACTGTCAATGGAGAAATTGCATTGTATTTTTACTTCCGGAACCCGCTGTGGGCGGGACTGTTGCGCTCTATAAACACCTTATGAACTGTCATGGAAACAGGTGTAGAGGACTGGACATCGCACCAATAAACTTTTACTGAGCACTGACCAAAATGTGTCTGTTGCCCACAAGTATCAAAAACTGTCAGGTTCGGGGCGACCTCTAGCTCACCCAGTAGAGTGTTGAGGTAGGCTGAGTCCTTGGCAGCGGCCCGGGTTTGAATCCGACCAGCGGCCCTTTGCTGCTTGAGTTTGACACGTGTATTAAACGATTCACAAAATCAGGTTCATGATTATGTTGAGACCTCAATCAGTCAAGACACATTTTTGTCAAAGATCTCAAATATTGTCTATATCACTGTATAGTTACCCTGGCAGCCTTCTCTGCAGCGTCGGCCAGCCTCTCATTCTCCCGATCCTTGTTGTCCTGGCGTATGGCCGCCTCCTCCTGCAGCGTGGTCTCCAGCTTGGCCTTGTTGTCCACCTTGGAGAGCTCCATCTCTGCCACCATCAACTGGGCCTCCATTGTCTAGAGAGGAGAGAGTGGGACAGAGTAAAGTAGAGTACCAAAAGATCTGCTTTTAGAAGAATAACCACAAACTAAACCTTACATGCCCGCAGCTGAGCACGGGAGATAAGCAGCTTATCTGCTTCTTCAATACTGTTTACAGTAACTTTTATATCTTTTGCATCTTTAAATCGAAATATCAAAAAATATCTTGTTATACCGTGAAAAACATGTTATTACAATAACGTTTCACGTCATAACTGTGAACCGTGATACTAATACGTTTTTCTTTTCTACATTTAGATGAGGAAATGAAAAATGTGTAACACGCTACAAAGATTTAAAACAAAAAGGAAGATGCTAAACAAATATAATAGTAAGGCATGTGTGTATATGAACGGAAATTGTTTTGTCTATTTTATTTATTTTGTTTTGTTTCATATCTTCTGCATGCAATATGCAATATGTACTGTATATAACATTTAGAAATAAATTATAATAATACATTAAATAAGATTGATAAGATTCTGAGGGAACCTAGGAACAAAATATAAATAAAATAGAATGTAAAAAGGGTTGGTGCAATATGCAAATACTTTAACCTACACCTTTTCGGCCAGTATTGATTAGAAACGAGTTAAGATGACACTGTATGAATTAAGGTGACACTTGTTTTTAACCATTTATGTTATGTTTGTGATGCTATGTATCTATGTGATCAAAATAAACTAAACTAAAGTAAAAAATGAACAGAAACATTTTGTAAAACATCAATTCCAGAATATTGTATAGATAAAAAAGGCCCTTCTAAGGGACACGCATTGCAAATTAGTTTAGGCTTTAAATGCTGTGGGGTGTGGCACAGGTCTATGCTACATACTTCTCCCTATGTAAATAAGGGATATAAAATATATATAAATCTTCTATGTATTATCATTTCACACATACCACCATCTCAGGCAGCGTCTGCAGTGTGGTCTTCAGCTGGTCGGCGGGGGAAAGCGTGTCGGGGAGGAACATGGCCCGGGACAGCAGCAGCAGGGACGTGGGGATCTGCTGGTTCAGATGCAGCTCCAGCCACTACGAGAGCCCAACATCACATGACGGAGGTAAGGGCAGATATGTGATCCGACATGGAGAACAGTAAGACCATTACAAATCTCCCTAACCTTCCATAACAATATCGTTTGAGTCCACATAACCTCTGTGAAGGACTAGAATGATGATAAAACATGATGAATAGAGAATAGAAACATATTTCAGTTTTCAGCTGTTAGATATAGAGATCTCCTCTCAGACCACAAAGGGATTAGACTTGATTTTGCATGTGCATTTTACTTTTTTCCTTTGTTTAATAATGCATATCCTTTGTAAGTCTTTAGAGTGCCAACATTTTTTTTTTAGGATAATAACAATTGGCACCGAAGATTAACTCCAATTAGAGCTGGGCGATATGGAGAAAATCAAATATCACAATATTGATATTGCGGCGATATTGTAGTGTTGACTATTGGCGCTTTCATAAAATATTTACACAATAAGATTTGTGATAAATAAACATCAGCAATGTGACTAAGTGTGTAAAGGAAAATAATAAAACAGATGGAACAGTCTGGTAAGTTCAGAAAATGACATCACTTTACTGTTATGCAGGCTGCAGCATTTGAAACCAGGAATAGACAATACTTGTCATATTCAATATAATATCGATATATTGCCCAGCCCTAGCTCCAATGCAAAAATGTATGTATCCTCTTTCATAAAAATGTGTTAAACTCTAAAGGATCAATCACGTCTAGTCTGTCAAACCTTTTTTTATGTTTTTTTTACAGGGAAAACTAAAATGTACGCACAAAAGAAAATGCACATAAATGGGAAAAAAAGACATCTTAAGTAGGATTGGGCATCGAGAACCGATTCCAACTTGGAATCATTTAAAAAATGTATTTATTTTATTTTATTTTTTTTATTGGAATCACTTGGAGGATTTGGTTTCAAATCTGATCATCAGTTCCAAATTCAACATACGCAAGTTTTGGGTTCCGTAGTGGCCAGGCGCGTGTTGGGTTGCAGCCACGGAGCAGTGTGGCTTTATTTTACGTTGAAAAAACCCTGTCAAATTGAAAACCACCACTGAATCAAAATAAAACTTTCCTCTTATTTGTGAAATGAGCATGTGACCCGTTTCAACTCCACCCTTCAAAGGATCAGAATCAAAAATCGATAAGGACTGGAATCCAAAGAAAGAATCGCAATTGGAATCAGAATTATTCAAATCCAAAGGATGCCCGACCCTAATCTTAAGGCAGTAACATTTCAGTTCTGTAACTGAGGAAAAATAAATGCACGTGTGCAATAGAGTTGAATCGTGTTTGCTGTGGTTACCTGGGCGAGTTGTTCTCTCAGTCGTTCCTCTGTGACTCCTAGAGATCTCATCCCCCTGACGCGACACGCTGCCTGCACCTCGTTCACGTTCAGACTAGCCACCCCTTCCTCGGCTATCAGCTGGATCAACAGAGAGCACACAGAGCTTCTAATGATGAATTTTATTCGTGTCAAAAATGTAATGAAATGCAAGAGAAAATGAAATTATTTAACTGAGAGAGTTCTGTACCTATTACCTCTGACCAATTTCAGATTTTACTCTGAATGAAAGTGGAGCGCTCTCTTCAATTCTGACAATGATAAGGGGAAATGTGGTCATTTCCTACTTGAACTTTAGCACAGAGGTTGATACCTTGTCATCTGCCCGGATGTTCCTGAGCTTCATGATGAGCTGGAAGCGGAGGAAGTTGTTGGTCCCCATTGACTGGAGCTCCAGGAGGCGGCAGAGAGCCACTAGCTGAGGCCGGGTCAGGTTGTCCAGAGTCAGCTCGTCCTCAAACAGTTTGGAGAATTTGATGATCTGCTCATTACTGGGACGTTCCCCAGAGTTCCGTATCTACAAACATGTTAAAGTTGGTGATTTGGAAATAGTTGTTAACGAGGGGAATCTGAAAGCTAAAGCAAACCAGATTTTCACGCAAAATATATCTGTTTTAAAAACCTACACAGTGTTTCCCCCAGTATAGTATTAATATTTTATTCTATTTGCACTCTTTTCAACTTTATACTGCAGCTGCTGCACAACAATTTCCCTAGGGATGAATCAAGTTTTATCTTATCTTAAAAGCAGAAGTTAACAGGACGCCTTAATGCAGCTTTATTTAAAATTGCGTAAAATGTAGTTATTAGAATCAATGCTGAACTGTCATAGTTTACACGACCTACTGTATGACCTAATTTTTCAACAAGTGTACAGTGGAACAAGTGGTGGAAACATTTGATGGTTCCCACCACCAGAGGGCAGTACCGAGCCTGTTCTGACTCATTCCATGAACGCCTGCCTCGGTGACACCAACCTTCTGGAAGAAGGTGGAGAACTCCTCGGTCACGTTCCCCTGGGCCGCCTTGTTCCGCAGAGCGATCTCCTCGATGGTGTCCTGCAAGAACTTGGCCATCTCCAGTTTGACTCTCAGCTCCGTTTTCAACCTCTCCTCCTAAAAAAACATGTCACAAATTCAATGTTATGTTCAAATAACTCCCCATTCTTCATGACAACTATTATTAAATGACATTGTGTTGAGCATTCCGTTTTCATGAATGATATTAACCATGTGATGAAATTAAAGAAACATATCTATTTGTCATTATTTATATGAAATGTTAGATTGCAATTAATAATTAAATAATTATATAATTTTTTTTTATATATATAGTTATGATCATAAGCATTGCCAAACAGATGAGGATTATATAAATTTTCTTTTTTACTAAAATTTGAATGTATTCTCACTGTACTGCAATATGGGAGACTTATTATTTAGAAACATGCATCTGAGGAATAATTGGATAAAGTCCCACAATATACTCATGTTGAGCTCATTGTAGATCAATGGACTAGTCGATTGACAGAAAATGAATCTGCAGCTATTTCGTTTATCAATAATAAATTTGCTTTTGTCATTTTGAAAAAAAAATATAAAAAAGCCAAACAAGTTTACAGTTTCTAAAATGTTAGAATTAAAGGATTTTCTTTATCATATATGACAGTAAACTTAAGATAGTTGGTGTTTTGGCAATTTGAATAAATCACCATGGGCTGACCAATTCATCGAGAAGATAATCAGCAGGTTAATGGATGATGAATATTTGAGCTACTGCGTCTCAAATCACATTGGCATACAATGTAGACCCGACACTGGACTGCAGCTTTTAACAGAGAGTCGAAGTCACGCCCTTCTACTTCCGGTCCATGGGACCTATCTTTTGAAAAAAATGTGAACGGGAGTGAATGGGGTAAGACAAATTATTTTTTGATCCCGTTTGAATTGAGCCATGAATTACACATATGATGTTCATCAGTTTAATAGATAATTTCGCAAGTCAAGAAAGTCTCAGTTTATTATCAAACTGTTGAAGTATAAGACTGTGAAAATACACAATTAGAAAGACTGCCACACTTCAATGTCGCATGGATGACGTCTCACTGAAGCTACCATGTCTGTGTGTATCGTACCGGGGATGTAACGTTACTCAAATGAGCAGAGGATCTTGCTCGTTCTTTTGCTTATCTGCTGAAAACACTTCACTGGATAAAACACATCAGGTAAGATAACGTTTTGTGTGTTGTGGAACAGAGCTAAGCTAGCTAGCTAGTGAGCAAGATGAGCATCAAGCGAGGTGACGTAAATTGTGTGAGAGGAGAGATGTAGTTCACTGAGCGGTTTCACACTAAACTAAGTGGTGATATGAGACTTTCTTTAGTTGATGAACATCATATTTGTAATCCATAGCTCAATTCAAACGGGATCAAAAAAATAATTTGCCTCTCCCTGTTCACTACCGTTCATATTTTTTCCGAATTAAGGTCCCATGAGGTCCACCGGAAGGGGAGGGACTTCGCCTCTCTATTGCACCGACAACTTGCTTCAAAATGATCTGCAACATTGATTTGATGCGTCTCGTATCATGCCGCTTCAGTTCAACGCTTTGGTTACCTTCTTTGACTTTGTCTCGAAGGTGGACGGCAGCATATTGGGGAAGAGTTTCAGAGCCACGGGGAGCAGGAACTCCATGAAGGGGACGATGATGAACACCAGGAAGGGAAGGAGTCTGAAGACGTCGGCGCACGTTCTGAGAAACTAGGTAGAACATTTGGAAAAACTGGAATTAGAAAATAAGAACTTGTAAGATGTGTGTGTCTATATTTCAAATACCAATGGCTGGTATTATTCACATTAGGGCTGCACAATATATCTTGTTTTATATTGTTATAACTATAATGATATTAACTGGCGCAATAAACACATCGCGAAAGGCTGCAACATAACGTGAAAGACACTCAGAGATTTTTATTAGTTGAAAGAAAATATCAGTAGAAAACGGCACTTTAAAATGCAACTGTCATTTTTTTGTTTTTAGTGGTGCCTTTTATCTTCAATTCAATGTTCAATTTGTTCAGTAAAAGAATGTTGGAAATAGTTTTCCCCCAGCTTTTTTTTCTTTTTTTTTGAAATTCAACAAGCAATTAGTGGTTAGTTTATTTTTCACATTATTAAACAACATTATCGTATATATTCCTCATATTGTGCAGCCCTTATTCACATTCATTTGTTGACCACCTAAGCCAGCGTCGGATTGTGTTTCGGATTTGCCGATGATGCTGGCTTTTCAGGAGTATCGTTCACTCCCACCAGGCTGAAGTTTGAGCATGCCTCCAGCAGAGAGCAGCAGCGTGAGGGCAAGCCAACCCTGTGAAAATGTTTACCTCATCTTCCTTTGTCTCTTGGTACAATCGCCCTGCTCTAGCCCTCTACTGTAGTTCCAACAGTCAGCACTTTTAACCCTGTCCCCATACATCCCCGGGGCAACAGAAACCTCCTAATTCATGCGTTAGTTTTGCATGGAGCTGTAGACCAAAGTGAACATTCTGCCTCACAAGGCTCAGAAACTATACCCTTGAGCCAACAGGAAGCACGTTTGTTAAGCACAAACATGAACAATCCTCAGAGTTTAAAAGTACCAGGCTAACTCTAGTCCACTTCATTGTACGGCTCTACAGAAATGGCTCTGAGGGGAGAAGGCTAAAACATGAGTCCTTCTTTCTCCACCCTTTCCACCTGCATGTCAGCAGACCAGTAGGGTAAAGGATTTAGGCCAGCCTGAGTGAAAAGGCCTTTGTCCGCAGGTCCCATTGACATGTATATCATCTCCCAGAGTTCCACATCAAAAGAGTGGGAGTGACAGATTAAAATAGAAGGAGCCTTAAAACGGATGCCTGAGAATTGTAAGTGAATATGAAAGGGGGAGATTTAGGAGGCACAGCCAGTCCAGGTTAGATGAATGGGATGTAGATGGGCTTGGGACAGGCTCTCCGAGGGAGTCAGCTGCATTTGAAAAGGTGCAGATGGGCTGGT